>NC_063177.1:6005497-6182997 GCF_023159225.1 Perognathus longimembris pacificus
ACATAAAGTACATATCACCCAAAATGGAGAAAGTGTCTGTATTGCTAAAAACCATAGACTTCATAAGCTATGCAAGGTAGAACAACAATTTTCATCATTGTGAATGTCAAACTGTGAAATATATGTAATAACCCCCAAAAAAGAAAGGAAATGTAAAAAAAGAGAGAGAGAAATGTACTTGCCTTACATATGAAACTGTAACCCCTCTGTACCTCACTTTGACAATAAAGAAGGAAAAAAAAGAAAAGAAAGAAAGGTTTGTCTAATTTGAATCGCTCCTAGGTACCCTCTTCCTGTGACACCCTTGGATACCTGAGTAATGCCACGTCCACTGGGGCCCAGAACAGGACACAGCTGTGCAGTGTGGCTGGGCCAGAGAAGAGACAGCTGGTCCCCTGCCTTCCACCGCTAGAAGCTTCTCCTGCAATTTAGTGCACATTGTCCACTCTGCCGACAGCAAGCCAGACACCCAAATAAGATGATAATATTTGCCACAGGGATTTTTATCCATTATGCCAGGACTGGATAAGGCAGGCCTATGGAATTAGGAAGCTTTTAAACCTTTACTCTTATTTTTTCCCCTACTACTGGGGCTTTAACTCCAGGCCAAGCTCTCACTTGGCTCTTTCAATTAAGGATGGTGCTCTACCATGTAAGCCACGGCTCTACTTATGGCCTCCTCCTCCTCCTCCTCCTCCTCCCTCCTCCCCCTCCTCCTCCTCCTCCTCCTCCTCTTCTTCTTCTTCTCCTTTTTCTTCTTCTTCTTCCTCTCCTCCTCCTCCTCCTCCTCCTCCCCCTCTCCCCCCTCCTCCACCCCCTCCTCCCCCTCCTCCCCCTCCTCCCCCTCCCTCCCCCTCCTCCTCCTCCTCCTTCTCCTCCTCCTCCTCCTCCTCCTCCTCCTCTTCTTCTTCTTCTTCTTCTTTTTTGCTGGCTAATTGAAGATAATTGCTGGTGCTTCTCAGATCTTATCTTCCTGAGTAGCTAGGGTTACAGGCCTAAGCTACTAGCACTCAGCCATTCAGACCCTTCTATTACTTTTTTTTTTTTGGTTGTGGGGCTTGAACTTGGGGCCTGGGTGCTGGCCTTGAGCTCTTTTGCTCAAAGCACTCTACCTCTTGAGCCACAGATCCACTTTCAGCTTTTTGGTGGTTAATTAGAGACAAGAGTCTCATGGCCTTTCCTAGCTTTGAACCACAACCCTCCAGTCTCAGCCTCCTGAGCAGCTAGGATGACAGGCGTGAGCCACCGGCTCCCTTCTGCATCCTTCTCTTTTGCTAGTATGATAGTGATGATGATGTTGGTAAGGATGATGGTAATAATGAAGATGATGATGGTGACAGTGGTGATGATAACGATGCCGGTGGTAGTGACAATGATGATAACGATGGTTATGATGGTGAATATGACTACAACAGTGACAAACATGGCATTAGGGGATGTTGACAGATTCTTACTGCATATCAGTGTTGTTGTAGGCACATTTTCTGCCACATTTATTGCCATAGATGACAGTCCATGGGAGTAGGTACTATTACCCTCATTTTTTGATACATGATGCAAACCAAGCACTAAGGACAAGGCCTTTTCTCTTTAGTCATTGAGGCACATGAGCTCACATGGAGAAAGCTCATGCTCTGCTCTGAACTTCCTAGAACTCCCATGGTCAAATCCAACAGAGTTCCTCCAGCCTCATCCACCTGAGCTCTCAGCCTTTCATAGTAACTCATTCCTCCTACCTACCCAGCCTTAGTGGCTCTCCACCCTTCTCAATCAGGAGCCCAACCTGATGTATAAACTCAAACTAAGGTGACTGTGGGGGTGCTTATTTACTCCTCAGATAAATATGTGTGTTTGTATATACACATGTATGTAGATTGATTTTTTTTAGTAATACTAGAGTTTGAACTTGGGGGCCTCAAATTTGCTAGCCTTCTGTGATTGTTCGCTGGTTATTTTAAGGATAAACCTCAATCCCTACCTGGGCATCTGTGTAAGCTGAAATCTGACTCTTTAGGCTTCCCCATCGCTGCTAGATCACAGGCATGTGACTCAGTCTCTCAGACAGACTCTCTTCCCCAGAACTAGTTTGGTACCTCCATCCTCTTACTCTGAGCCTCTTATGTATGGAGCTTGGATAAGGACATGGGGCCACTGCTCCCAGTATAGATTGAGATGGGGTCTGGGAGAACGTTTTAGGCTAGCCTCAAACCTTGATTATCTTCTTCTCAGAGTCCTAAGCATCTAGGGTTACAGACATGAGCTACCAGTAGCAGACTTGTATTTGTTTTTATTTTTTTTATTTTGTTGGTTGTAAGGTTTGAACTCAGGGGCGGCCTGGGTACTCTTCCTGAGTTTTATTTGTTTTTGCTCGAGACTAGCACTGTATCACTTTGAGCCACATCTCCACTTCTGGTTTTCTGGTAGTTAACTGGAGATTCGAATCTCGTGGCCTTTCCTGAACAGGCTGCCTTCAAACCACGATCCTCAGATCTCAGCTTCTGAGTAACTAGAATTAAAGGTGTGTTTAAATTTTAAAAGCAGAATTCTTACTTTAGAACATAAAACCATGATAGGTTAATATAACCGATTCTTACCGATTGGAGATCATTTTCAAAGTCAAGCTTCAAGTCAGAGATCGTAGAAGTTCACTAAGTCACAGCATGTGAATCTGAGTACAGCCTTAGACAGGATGGCCTGGTCTGGCTCCGTCCCCTCCCTGAAGAGCACAGTGGGGGTTGGTATTGAGGTTTGGGGGCTCCTTTTTGAAGAAAACCCTATGCAGAGTCATGAGCCACACTGCTAACAACGCAGAACACTTTGCAATGTGCCCCTGGAGGTGCAGGTGGAAGAAGAGGAATTTGGAGACCCCTCACAGGAGAACTGATAGGTGAGATGTGGGACACTCAGATGATTTGAGTTTCACAGAGACAATAGATTTTTTTTAGTATAAATGTGTCACACATGGATAGATGTATACCAAAAAAGAAGTATGCAGTGTTTATCTAAAAACCAGATTTATTTGGGAATGGTGGCACAGACCTATAATCCAAGCATCCAGGAGGGTGAATTAAGAGAATTGCAAGTTTGAGGCTAGCCTGGGCTGCTTCAAAAAAAAGCAAAGGACAAAACAAAAACATAACACCAGGTGCTGTACACCTGTACTCCTAGTTACTTAGAAAGCTGAGATCTGAGGATCTGGGTTCGAAGCCAACTCAGACAGGAAAGTCCATAAGACTCTTTATCTCCAATTAACTAGCAAAAAAAAACCAGAAGTGGAGCTGTGGCTCAAGTGCTAGCCTTGAAAAAAAAAATCTCAGAGACAGCACCCAGGCCCTGAGTTCAAGCTGCAGTACTGGCAAAAATAAAGGAAATAAAAATTTTACCTAGGCATACTGCTAATCTAGGATTCCCTGGGGCTCCTGAGGAAAGAACAGAAGGAACTGTGGTGACAGGGTGACCCCTCCCCATCTCTGCATCCCTGGGGTGAGGTGTCTGGACTCACTGGCTGGCCTTCCAACTGCAAGGTCCCTTTGGAGTCAAGGCTGTGTGTAATGGGCAGAAGAATGGCCACCCTGTGCACAGGGCCACATGCATGCCTGACTGTGCCTTGTACTTTTTTTCTTGGGCTGGGGGTGGGGGTAAGGAGGGAAACGAGCCAGCACTGGTGTGCGCCTATAGTGAAGCTTGAACTCAGGGTCTTCTGCTGTCCCTTGGCTTTTTGTTATTGTTGTTACCTTTTGTTTTTGTCGGTCATGGGGCTGGAACTCAGTGCCTGGGTGCTTCCCCTGAGCTCTTTTTGCTCAAGGCTAGCGCTCTACCACTTGAGCCACATCTCCACTTCTGGTTTTCTGGTGTATAATTGGATATGAGTCACAGATTTTCCTGCTTAGGTTGGCTTTGACCCTTGTTCCTCAGATCTCATATTCCTAAGTATCTAGGATTATAGGCATGAGCACTGACACCCAATATTTTTTTCATGCCAGTACTGGGTCTTGAACTCAAGGCCTGGGCACTGTCCATTAGCCCTTAGATTTTACTCTCAAGGCTGGTACTCTACCACTTTGAGCCACAACTCTACTTCCAGTTTTCTGTTTTCTTCTACTTTTCCAGTGTCGCTATCCTCCCTCATTTGGGCTTCCTGTAGTGCTGGGGTCACAGGCACATGCCACCATATCCAGCCACCCTCCATGGAGACATTTTTCCCCCAGGCTAGCCTGGCACCATAGTTCTCCCAATCTCATCCTCCCGTGTAGCTTGGGGTGATGGGTGGGGTACCACTGAGAATAGCTATGGATGGAGAAGGGAGTCTTGAACCTTTCTGTTCTGATTGGCTTGAACCACAATCCTCAGAACTCAGCCTCCAAACTAGGATTGAGCCACAAGCACCAGAATAAACATTTTTCAATTGGCATAGATGTATGGGGTATATACATTGTCTTTTCCTGTCTCAAAAGAGCCAAAGTGATTAATAATCATATCAGGGGCACCTGGCATATCCATCAACTTAGGTGTTATCATTTTCTGTGCTAGGAACATTTATTCAAAATCCTATTTACTACCTGTCTTGAAATATACATTCATTATTGTCAGCTATAGCTGCTCTGAGATGCTGTCGAACATTAGGGAATGACTATTCCCTCCTGGAGTCCATGCCTCATGCCTGTAATCCTAACTATTCAGGAGGCTAAGATCTGAGGATCATAGATTAAGGCCACCCTGGACACATAAATACAAGAGACTATTATTTCCAATTAACAAGCAAAAAGGCAAAAGTGAATCTGTGGCTCAAGTGGCAGGGCCCCGGCCTTGAGCGAAAAGGCTAAGCAACAGTGCTCACCCTGAGTTCAAGCCCCAAGAAAGAAAGAGAGGAAGGCAGGAAGGCAGGAAGGCAGGAAGGCAGGAAGGCAGGAAGGCGAGGAGGGAGGGAGGGGAGGGAGGGAGGGAGGGAGGGAGGGAGGGAGGGAGGGAGGGAGGGAGGGGAGGGAGGGAGGGAGGGAGGGAGGGAAAGAAAAAAAGAAAGAGAGGGAAGGGATGGGGAAGGGAAGAAGGGAGGAAGGGAAGAAAAGGAAGAGATGAAGAAATGAGAAAGAGAGAGGGGGGAAGGAAGGAAGGAATCATTTCTCTGGTACAGCTTCTACATATTTGATGAATAACAAAGGCATACTCAGATGGGTGTCACCGCCCTCCTGAGGCTGATCTGACTCCTTCACCCTGTAATAGGGTCTCAGTAAAGTGGGTCTCAGAAGGTCATGTGTATGGTTTTCCTTTTGGGGGATGGGGAGATGAGTGCTGGAGGAGTCTCCATCAAAGAGGACCCCAGGTTACTTCTTCCACTGAGACTCAGGCTGGGGGCTCTTCTGCTAGCACCCTCATCATCAGGATCACCTGACGCCAGCAGCTGCCCAACCCCTGGGCAACACCAAGAACCTCCTGGCCTCAAACGGGTTGGGCAGCATTCACTTCCCCATGCTGACTGTCCTCCCCAAGCTGCTCAGTCATTAGGAGATGCCTCCAAGGCGGCTGCAGTGACAGCCGCTGAGATCTGAGTAAATCGTCTCATCTGTGGAGGCCCTGGGTGCGAAGACCAATGCGACACTCCTGGCTCCTGCTGATGTGAGTGGTGGGGGGGGGGGAGGGCTGATGGGTGGGGAAGCAAGGTGCCACACTCTGGACTCAAGCTGGGATGATGCAGTGTGTGTGTGTGTGTATATGTATGTGTGTGTGCGGTGTAGGAGAGAAACAGAGACCAGAGAGATGTGTGTGGCATTCATGGGTGTGGAAGTAGTCAAAGCTGAAACTACAAGGCTTGCATTGGGGTGATGGGAGGGAACCCTCAGTGCCTTGACGTGTCTGTCTGTCTCTGGGTAGGGTGGGTAATCTGGTCTGGTGACAAGTGCTCCCCATTCCCCTTCATCCTCAGGATGGGCTACTTCTATGGTGGAGGTAAGACCCTGGAACTTCATAAGGGCCACTTCCTTGGGCCAGCCATTGTCTCTTCCTATCTCAATAAGAGCCAGAGACCTGAAGGCCACTCACTCTGAGGACAAGGTTTAGGTAGTCACTTTTCCTATTAGTGCTCCTTCAGTCTACTTCTTTCACCAGCATTTGGGAGACCCTTCACAGAGATCATCTGAGCCCTCCAGTAGACATGGCAGTCAATCATGTAGGCTGTATAACCGGACTCTCCCTGTGTTCGAATCCTGTCCTATACTAGCAGTATGACTTTGAACAAGTTGTTTCATTCAAGCCCTGAGTCTCAGTTCCTGGTCTGTAAAGTGGAGATAATATCTACCTCCCCAAATTGTTGTCAAAATTCAGTGAGGAAGGAATGCAAAATGCCAAGCACTAATAATTAGTGTTCAATAAATGGCCCGCTGTTATAATTATTTATTATTAGCTCAACACTTATCCCACGTATTTTCTTCTCTCCCCACATACTCCAGCTTCATTAGGCTCCAATGGGGCTGCCATTGGCATAGAATGCTTTATATTGTTATTTACCAGTTTGTGCCAAACCAGAATGGGCTCCTTGTATTTCTCAGACTGTCCTCTTCTATGCCCCAGCACAGAGTCAGAATGGAGAGCGGAATGAAGGGAAATGGGGGAGATACCAGAAAGGAGGTGTCAGGAAAAGACTGAGGCAGAGAGAGGTAAGAGGATGAGGGGAGGGAGGGCCTGCCCAAGCATGAATATTATGGTTTTCCTGAGGCTCATGAAACCCAAAGACGCCATCAGTGGACTCCTGGCATGTCTTTTGCACGTGCCTTTTATTTTGTCTAGAATTCATCTGAGAAGTAAAAACTCTGCTCTCCCTCCCTGTCTCATCCTGAGGATGGAGTTTCTTTTTTTTTTTTTTTTTTTTTTTTGGCCAGTCCTGGGCCTTGGACTCAGGGTCTGAGCACTGTCCCTGGCTTCTTCCCGCTCAAGGCTAGCACTCCGCCACTTGAGCCACAGCGCCGCTTCTGGCCGTTTTCTGTATATGTGGTGCTGGGGAATCAAACCTAGGGCCTCGTGTATCCGAGGCAGGCACTCTTGCCACTAGGCTATATCCCCAGCCCCAGGATGGAGTTTCTTGACTTGGCTAGTGTCTAAAGTTTACTCACTCAACCTATCAACTGATTTGAATAATGTTCTCTCCTTCCCCACCTTCCCACCCACTCCCTCCTGCCCTTCTTCCCTGTCACCTTCCTGAGGAATCTTGGGCAAATCATTCCCTCTCTCTAGACTCAAGTCTACTCATCTATTTTTTTTTGGGGGGGGGCAGTCCTGGGGTTTGGACTCAGGGCCTGAGCACTGTCCCTGGCTTCTTTTTACTCAAGGCTAGCACTCTGCCACTTGAGCCACAGAGCCACTTCTGGCCATTTTCTGTATATGTGGTGCTGGGGAATTGAACCCAGGGCCTCATGTATATGAGGCAAGCACTCTTGCCACTAGGCCACATCCCCATCCCAAGTCTACTCATCTATTAAAAAATTAGAAGGTGATGATAAATCTTCCTTATTAAAAACACATACACACACATATTCTTTCAAAAATAATTCTAAGTCAGTCACTGGTGGCTTACATCTGTAATCATAGCTACTTAGGAGGCTGAGATCTGAGGATCCCAGTTCAGAATCAGCCCCGGCAAAATAGTCTGAGACACTTATCTCCAATTAATCATCAAAAAGACAGAAATGCAGCTGCAGCTCAAGCAGTAGAATACCAGTCTTGAGCACAAAAGCTCAGGAACCAAGCCCTGAGATTGACTTTAAACCTCAGAACTAACACACACACACACAGACACACAGACACACAGACACACAGACACACACACACACACACACACACACACACCACAGTTCTGATATTCTCTAATCTATAAAGTTCCATTTTATGACCACTGCTTGTCTCTAATGTGTAAATTCAGTATTTAGTAAATAGTAGGTACTTGATAAGTGTTGAATAATTAAATGGGTGAATGGATTATTGGTTGGATGGATGGATGGATGGATAGATGGATGAGGGGGGGATGGGGGATGGGGGATGGGTGGATGGATGGATCTCCCATTTATACATTTACTGTATGCCATACTCTTTACCCACACTAGAACTCAATACCATTGTTGTTGGAGTACTGAACAGATGGGAAACTGAGGCCTAAAGAGGTTAAGCAACCTGGTGAAGGTTATTTAGACAGCAAGATATATATGAAGGATTTGAACCCAGCTTCATCATCTGAACACTTGACACTCTTTGCCCCAGCCTCGGGGCTACACTGGCCATCTGAGAAACTAAAGCTGGCCCCTATAAAAGGTTGGGTGCTGCCTACATGACCCATGTATCTATCACCACATCTACATATCGTTTGCTCTTTCTTAATGACAGAACATTTTCAGCATGGCAAAATGAATTTGGAACCAAGCCAAGAGAGGGGAGAGATTCCAAAAGACTGGCAATCTTTATAGTTTGTCCATCCTAGTAACTAATCTTCTCATCATGTCATCTGTCAGGTCTCAGGGCTGTCACACAGCTCTAGGTTGTCAGTGTGTTCTCGGGTCATTTTTCTGTCATTGATGTCATTGATTCCTTCCCAAGAGGCTATTCTAGGTAAATTTAGAATATACAACTGTGCCCAGCGCTAATGGCTTATACCTGTAATCCTGACTACTCAGGGGGCTAAGATCTGAGGATCATGGTTCAAAGCCATCCCAGAGAAGAAAGTCCATGAGACTCTTATCTCCAATTAACCAGAAAAAAATCTAGAAGTGCAGGTGTAGTTTCAGTGGTAGAGTGCCAGCTTTGAGCAATAAAGCTCAAAGACAGGGCTCAGGCCCTAACTTCAAGCCCCAAGACCTGCACAAAAAAAAAAAAAAGAAAGAAAAGAAAAGATTACACAGTTGCGATACTGGGCATTTAAATGACAAGAATGAGACTTCACTGGATTTCCACATAAGTGTTTGGTAAAGTCCCTTAAAAGTCATCAATAATTCTGGCAAGGGCATCTTTGGGCATCTTTCCTTTGCTTTCAGAAGCTTTAAGCTGGGCAACAGTTGTTCACACCTGGAATTGTAGCCATTCAGTAGACAGGTCTGAGGATCACAGTTCTGAGCAAGAAAGTACATGAGACTCATAGCCAATTAACCAGCAAAAAAGCCAGAAGTGAGGTTACAGCTTGAGTGGGAGAGCACTAGCCTTGAGCAAAAAGCTAAACAAGAGTGTGAGGCCCTGAGTTCAAGCCCCAATTACTGGCACACACATACACACAAAAAGAAAGCATTTAAACTCCATGGGGCCATATTATAATGACTCCATATCTTTGATTTCAAACAATACTATGTCACATGATCACTTATTTACTTTCTCAGCAGCTCTGGTTGCCAGTGACTTTTGGTCATTTCCAAAACAGACACTGCCACATCCTCCACAGATGAAAATCTGCCTTTGCTGAGACTCACTGGGAGATTGTCTGCCTCAGGCAGCCTCAGAAGAGGAATCTGAAGAATGACTGAGCGTGGTTAAGGGGTGACTATGCAGCCAGCCAGCAAGCATTTGCCTGTGTAAGTTATAAGCTTTATTTTTAAAAACAGTCCTTGCTTTGTAGCCATGCTTAGCACATTGCAATGCTATCCTCTGGGGCTGTTTACCCCCAGAGAGAGTAAAACTTGTAGAGGTGTTCACAGGAGCCATAAGGCCATGGATCAGTCTTGGCTAGCTGGGGAGTAGTAGATGCTTTCCTAAGAAATGGCCACTTGAGATCTAAGCCCAAACTGAAGACAAGACCTAAGCATCTTGTCTGATCCCAGAACTAGGTCTCCCTGCCTTTCTTCCATCATGGAACCAGGAAGAGGAGAAGTGGTGACCTCAGCATCAATGCATGTCATAGCTGAGACATCAGGTGCATCATGTACTTTTCATAACACTCCACTCCCTCCTACCACAGTTGGGGCATGGTGCCGAGGACCAGAAGAAGCACCTGTGCATTTCCTCTAAGGGTTTGGGGCTTCCGTGTGTGTGTGTGTGTGTGTGTGTGTGTGTGTGTGTGTGTGTGTGTACTTGAACTCAGGGCCTCAAGCTCTCACTTGTCACCCAGCAGGCACTCTACCACTTGGGCCCTACCTCCATTTCTGGCTTTTGCTGCTTAACTGAAAATAAGAGTCTCTAGGATTTATCTGCCTAGGCTGGTTTCAAACCACAATCTTCAGAGCTCAGCCTCTTGGTATCTAGGAATACAGATGTGAGCCATCAGTGCCCAGTTTAGGGTTTAATGTAAGTAGTCCACTAAGGAGAAGCAGCAGAATAAGAAAAAGTAGACAAAGAAAGAGGAGGAAGCCATAAGGAGAAGGGATGAAGGGGGCTGGAGGCAAGAGGGTGTGCGGAGTCACAAAGAGGTCAAGGAGGAAGGGAAAGGCCTCATTGTTCACAATCCTTTGCCCTTCCCTTCTTCCAGCTAAGCCCTGCCTTCTCCCAGGGCCATGTCAGAAGGAGAGAGCAAGGACAGTTCGGGCAGCGAGTGTCCTGTATGCTATGAGAAGTTCCGAGACCTGGAGGGGGCCAGCCGGACCCTGAGCTGTGGCCATGTGTTCTGCCATGACTGCTTGGTCAAGTACCTGCTGTCCACCCGGGTGGATGGGCAGGTCCAGAGGACCATTGTCTGCCCCATCTGTCGCTACGTCACCTTCCTCAGCAAGAAGAGCTCCCGCTGGCCTTCCATGCTGGACAGGAGCTCACAGACCCTGGCCGTGCCCGTTGGCCTGCCATCCTCGCCGGACCGTGGGACCCCCACAAGCCCCCTGGCCATCTCTCAGCCAGTCTGGAGATCGTCCTCAAGCCATGGTGTCCAGCTCCCCTTGGACCCGCTGCCCAGCCTGCCCCGGGAGTCGCAGATCTTCATCATCAGTCGCCACGGGATGCCCCTGGGCGAGCAGGACAGTGTGCTGCCCCGGCGCAGCCTGGCCGAGCTCTCCGAGGTGTCCCCAGCGCCCAGCTCCACCCGCTCCTTCTGCTGCCGGTCCCGGGCCCTGCTGCTCATCACCCTCATCGCTGTGGTGGCTGTGGTGGCCGCCATCCTGCCCTGGGTGCTGCTGGTGAGGAAGCAGGCATGAGCCATGTCACCAAGAGGACAACTGAGGAAGGCCTGGCATCAAAGCTGCTTTGCCAGGCCGCCATGGCTAGGGGAGCCGGGGGTGTAGAGGTGACCAATGCAGACGTGGATCCCAGCTTTCAGGGAAGGGCCTGGGGAGAGACAGGGGCAGCCTGGGTTTAGGCTGGAGGCCGGAGATCTGAGCCAAGCAGTTCAGCCTCCGTGTCAGTAAATCCTTTGCCCTCACATGGCTGGGAATGGAGCAGGCCGGAGATGGCTGGTCACTGCCCTCCAGTGGGGTCACCAGCCCTGAGGCACAGACTTTACCTGCCAGGAGACCTTTCCTGAAGCCAGGAGGTCCTCCCTGGTGACCAGGAAATTCTGCTGGCCTCCATCATGCCCAATGGCTGTCCAGTGGCAGGCCTGGTCCAGGCCAAAATGTCTACCTAGGTAAGACTCTTGATCCTGCCCAGAGGAACAAACAGAAAGGTCTGGGACAGGACTCTAACACAGGTTTCTCAGAATCCTAGTGCCCACATTTGATGCTCATGGCATTCCACTCCCTCAAGTCTTTCCTGCCTCCACCCACTAACCTAGAAGGTGATCTCAGAGGTTATGACCCTGGATTTCTGGGCAGAGTGGGAAACAGCAACAAAGAGTCACCCTGAAGAGCGAAGGCCAGGACAGGAAACAGTGGTTGGCTGTGGAATGTCCCCAGAGTCAAAGGTCTCTCTACCCCAGGCCCAAGGAATGGGCTTCATTTCAAATCTTGGGGTTCTCAGGGTGGAGTGAAAGGCAGGGAGCAGAGGGGACACCAGCCAGGGAAGACTTGAGTCAGCAGAGAGCTATGTGGGCAAATTAACCCCCGGGGGCTCCTGCCTCCCTCCCTCCTCCTTCTCCTCCTTCTCATGACCCAACCATCCATTAGAGGCCACACCAGCCTGGCCAGTTTCTAAGGTGGATTCTCAGGCTGAGCAGGGTGAGGAAGGGTGGGGAAGACAACAGCTGGACTTGTCAGGGCTGCTGTACCCACAGATGCTGACAGCCAGGTGCTGCTGTGCTTGCCAAAGGCCACTGCCCCAGGGGATAGAACATTGGGCTGTGGTAGGGACCCTTGATCAAGTCTGCCTCAGATTGCATCTCACCTGAGGAGTGACTATTTGGGGAAAGCTCTTGGCTGGTTCATGGGGTCACCAAGTCAACTCAACAAAAACGTCCAGCAATTTTTACAGATGGATAGTGACTAACACTTGGGATATGCCAATACCTAAAATCCTCTCACACAGTTTATATCTGTTGGGGGTAGGATAATATTATAGCTCTTTTTTTGTTTACTTTTTGTCTGTCATGGGGCTTGAACTCAGGGTCAGAGCACTGTCCCTGGCCTTTCTCTCCTCAAGGCTAGAGCTCTACCACTTTGAGCCACAGCACCACTTCCAGTTTTCTGGTAGTTGATTGGAGATAAGAGTCTCATGAACTTTCTTGCCCTGGCTGGCCTCAAACCATGATCCTCAGATCTCAGCCTCCTGAGTAGCCAGGATTACAGGCATGAGCCACCGGTACCTGGTCATACCTCTTATCTAGTCCTCAGATGTCTGAAGGATCACTTTTGGGGACCACTGGGGATGGGGGGATCCATTTTGCAGGGAACTCTGTAGACACAGAAAGCTGTTCTAATGCACTTACAGGCCTCTGCATGCTCGTCTTAAAACTTGAGAACACAGAGGTTATTGGTTGGGAGGGAGAAAGCAGGTGGATTCTGTAGGGAAATATTTATTATAGGATCAAAAATAAGGTTAACTTTACAAAGACTCTTAAGTGTCTGTCTTTACCTCAGCCAGGCTGCTTTAATCAGTGGCACACCTTTCTTTCTTTCTAGTGGCACAAATTTCTAGGGGACCTGATTTGATGCCTTTTCAGATTCTGTTGTCTTTACCAAAAGATTCTTTCAAAATATTCAGTTTCCGTAACTTTCAGCTGTGACTTGTGGATGCCACTTATTTTCAAAGGATGTCAAAAGCTTTTTTTTTTTTTTGCCAGTCCTGGGGCCTGGGACTCAGGGCCTGAGCACTGTCCCGGGCTTCTTTTTGCTCAAGGCTAGCACTCTGCCACTTGAGCCACAGTGCCACTTCTGGCTTTTTCTGTGTATGTGGTGCTGAGGAATCGAACTCAGGGCTTCATGCATGCTAGGCAAGCACTCTACCACCAAGCCACATTCCCAGCCCCTCAAAAGCTATTTTTTAAATAAAGGTATCTATTTTTCTCAAAGATTCCATCAATTGACTCAATAATGTATGTGAGAAGCTCTTGGCTTGGACTTTTAGGATAATTTTGTGTGTGTGTGTGTGTGTGTGTGTGTGTGTGTGTGTGCCAATATTAAACTCAGGGCCTGGAGTTGTCACTTGGCTTTTCTGCTCAAAATGGCACTCTACCACATGAGCCCCAACTCAATTTCCAACTTGTTGCTGGTTCATTGGAAAGAAGAGTCTCAAAGGCTCTCTTGCCTAGATTGGCTTCAAACCGCAATCCTCAGATCTCAGACTCCCGAGTAGCTAGGATTACAGGTGTGAGCCACCAGTGCCCAGTTTTAAAAAAAAAATTTAGGCCAAATAAATGTATTATCTATTCAAAAGTTAAGCTGAAAGCCAGAGGAATAGCTCAGTGGTAGAGAAAGTACTGAGCATATCAGAGAGCATGGGTTCAATCCCCAGCACCAAAAAAAAGAAAAGAATCACCTTGAAAAGTATTACAATATCTTCAGTGTACATACCTTTGCCTGGTGAGGAGCCTAACCCAAGAACATTGGAGAACTGTCAAACCACTGATCCAGCTCAAGGGTGTCAGGTACTAGTGCTATGGAGCTGGTTTGTCTGGTTAGACACATGAGATCTTACGCATAGCAGGTATTCAAGAAGTAAGGCAACAAGTTTAACCTTCTCAGTGTTCCTAAGGCCCTGTGAATTTCTTGTGGGCTTAATGTGTTTGCTTTGATTTTCTCTTCTCCAATTTTTTTATGCCAGTACTAGGGCTTGAACTCAGGACCTCTTACTCTTGTTTGGCAGTTTTGCTTGAGGTTGGTGCTCTACCACTTAACCGCCACCTCCACCTTTTTTTTTTTTTTTTGCTAGTGCTGGAGCTTGTGCCAGTCCTATAGGCATGAGCCACTAGCACCCTGCATCACTTACACCTTTTTGCTGGTTAATTGGAAATAGAGTCTCACAGATTTGTCTGCCAAGACTTCCAACTGCAAAATTCAGATATCAGCCAGCTGAGTAGCTAGGATTATAGGTGTGAGCTACCAGCATGTGGCCTTCTGCTTTTTTTCTTAAATACAATTTACTTTTTGCTGGCATCTGGCATCTGTGACTCACACCAGTAATCCTAGTTAACTGGGAGGCTAAGAACTGAGGATTGTGGTTCAAAGCCAGTCAGGTCAGGAAAGTCTATGAGACACTTAACTCTAAGTGACAGGATGCTATCCTTGAACACAATAGCTCAGGGATAATGCCCAGGCCCTGAGTTCAAGCCCCAGGAATGGCACAAAAAGGAGTGTGTAGTGTGTGTGTGTGTGTGTGTGTGTGTGTGTAACTTTTGCTTACTACTAGATAGATAGATCAACAGACAGAAGATAATTAGATAATAGATTAGATAGGTAAATTAGTAGAGGTTGGGTAGATAGATAGATGGATGTCTATGATTAAATCTAAGCTCAGTTGCTCTTCCATGCCTTCCTTTACCTGCAGGTACCAACACAAAGTGTATGTATACTGCTGCCTCTCATTATTACAAGTAGCCTTTTTTTTATGTGTGTGTGCCAGTCCTGGGGTTTGAACCTCAGAGTCTGGGCAGTGTCTGTATTTTTCTTTTTTTGCCAGTCTTGGGGCTTGGACTCAGGGCCTGAGCGCTGTCCCTGGCCTCTTTTTGCTCAAGGCTAGCTCTCTACCACTTGAGCCACAGTGCCACTTCTGGCCATTTTCTACATATGCGGTGCTGGGGAATCGAATCCAGGGAAGGCTTCCCGTATGCAAGGGAAGCACCTACCACTAGGCCATATTCCCAGACCTTGTATTTTTCTTTTTTTATATTTTATTTTATTATCAAGCTGATGTACAGAGAGGTTACAGTTTCACACGTTAGGCATTGGATACATTTCTTGTACTGTTTGTTACCTCGTCCCTCATTCCCTCCTCCCCCCACCCCTCGTATTTTTTTTTAAAGCTAATGCTCTACTATATGAGCCACAGGTCTACTTCCTGTGCATGTGTGTGTGCGCGCGTGTGCACGCGCACGCACCTCATTGAAGAAAAAGGTCTCACGAGCTTTCCTGCCTGGGCTGGCTTTAAACTGCAGTCCTCAGCCCTGGGCCTCCTGAGTAGCTAGGATTACAATCGGGAGCCACTTTACTATATACTTCTACAATCTAGGCAGACTGGGATATGGAAGGCACTTCCCCCTTTTGTGCACGGCTCTCTAAAACAGTTCAGAGAGGGGACCTACAAAGCCTTCCCCATCCCCTGCCTCGGGTGAAGCGAGCTCTGCCACGCCTCCTCCACACACACTGCCTCCGGTCCTCTTCCTGGGATGCTGCTAGCTTCTATGTTGACAAGTGTGTCTCCTCCTTCTAGACAAAGTGCTCTTGGAGGGGAGGGGAGCAGGCCTGGCATCTCGCAGATTCTGCTATCTCCAGTGCCTGGCACACAATTTAATAATAAGAGCAGCGTACATGAGAACTATCTAGTTAATTTTAGGTGGGCAATCTGGATTTATATCTTTGTTTTGATATGTCTGAAGACTTCAAGTGCCAGGGTTGTTGTTTTTTTGGCCAGTCCTGGGCCTTGGACTCAGGGCCTGAGCACTGTCCCTGGCTTCTTCCCGCTCAAGGCTAGCACTCTGCCACTTGAGCCACAGCGCCCCTTCTGGCCGTTTTTTCTGTATATGTGGTGCTGGGGAATCGAACCTAGGACCTCGTGTATCCGAGGCAGGCACTCTTGCCACTAGGCTATCTCCCCAGCCCCTGTTGTTTTTTTTTTTGTTTTTTGGTTGTTTTTTTCTCCCTAGTCCTGGGGCTTGAACTCAGGATCTAGGCTCTGTCCCAGAGCCTCTTTGTGCTCAAGGCTAGAGCCCCTACCACTTGAGCCACACTGCCACTTCTGGTTTTTTCTGTTTATGTGGTACTGAGGAATCAAACCCAGGGCTTCATGCATGCTAGGCAAGCACTCTACCTCTACATTCCCAGCCCCTGAGGGCCAGTTTGAAAGACTTTTTTTTTTACTTTTTAAGAATTATTTATTTATTTGTAGTTTTTTTAATTTTTAGTATATGCTATATGTGCCTATACTGGGGCTTGAACTTGAGGCCTTGCAATCGCAACTAGCTTTTTTTTTTTTTTTTTTTGCTCAGGCTAAGCCACATCTCCACTTCCAGCTTTTTGCTGGTTAAATGGAGATAACAGTGTCATATATTTGTCTGTCCAGACTATCATTGAACTTCAGCACTCAGATCTCAGCCTTCTGAGTAGCTAGGATTACAGGCAAGAGACACTGGAATGGGGCTTGAGGGATCTTGTGTGTGTACGCATGCGCACATACCTGTTCTAGGCTTAAACTCAGGGCCTGGGCACTGTCTCTGAGCTTTTCTGCTCAAGGCTAGTGCTCTACTACTTTGAGCCACCACACTATTTCCAGTTTTCTGATGGTTCATTGGAGATATGAGTCTCATGGACTTTCCTGCCTGGTCTGGCTTTGAACTGCGATCCTTAGATCTCAGCCTCCTGAGTAGTAGGATTACAGGCATGTGCCACTAGCACTGGCTTGAAAGAGCTTTTAAACCAGTTAAAGGGAAGTTAGAGAAGAGAGAGGGGTGGGGGAAGCCAAACCAGGTTGCCTGAGAATCACACCGATTGGAGCCCAGACACTGGTTAAGATAAACAGACTTTGTAACTAGGCCACTGGTAGTTTGCATTTCTGGGTACAATTTGTAGCCTAACAATCTGCCCAATGTTCAAGTGGCCATGCTTCCCCAACAGTGGGCTGAAGGTTTTAATATGATGACTCAGTGTTTAGCTGGAGAAGGAGGTGAAGAGGCCCAAAACAGCACTAATGGAGAATGATATGAGTGGAGGAAAGCACAGTGGGCCATTAGGGGAAGAGAGAGAGGTGATACAGGAGATCTGAGGAAGGGGTTGGGGGTGGAGGGTGGTGGTGGTAAGGAAACTGAATCAGGTTCTTCTTGACGTAAGGCAGTCAGACTGTGAAGGCCAGACAAAAAGGCCAAAGTAAGGAAGTAAGAGCTGGGGTTGAGAGTGTGGCTTAGTGGTAGAGTGCTTGCCTAGCATGCATGAAGCCCTGGGCTCGATTCCTCAGTTCCCCCAGAAAAAGCCAGAAGTGGGTCAAGTGGTAGAATGCTAGCTTTGGAGGAAAAAGAAGCTCAGGGACAGTGCCCACACCCTGAATTCAAACCCCAGGGAAGGCAGGCAGGCAGGCAGGAAGGAAGGAAGGAAGGAAGGAAGGAAGGAAGGAAGGAAGGAAGGAAGGAAGGAAGGAAGGAAGGAAAGAAATAGGAGCTGTCAGGGATTTCCCTATGGCTTTAGGAGTTCAGATCAAACTCTGGCTGGGCCCCAGAACCTGGGGTGCTGTTCCTGAACTTTTTTTAACCTATGGTGCTGTTCCTGAACTTTTTTCACCCAAGGCTAGCATTCTACCACTTGAGCCTCAGCTCTGTTGCCAGCTTTTTGGTGGTTAATTGGAGATAAGAGCGTCACAGACATCTGCCTCGGCTAGCTTCGAATTGCAATCCTCAGATCTCAGCCTCCTGAGTAGCTAGAATTACAGGCATGAAATGGGGGCAAGCCATCCCAGCAACAAGCACCTAGACCACTGGGACTCAGCCAGTTCCGGGAACAAGTATCATGGAGTGGAGTAAGAGGAAAATGATCGCATCCAAAATGGAGTCACTTCTTCCAGGCTTCATTCAAGGACTGGCATCTACCACCAAGGGACCCTGCTGCTCGCCTTCTCCAGGAGGAGCCACATTTCTGCCTTTTACCCCTAATGCCGACGCCCCTTTCCAGCAGGAAGCAGCCAGAGAGAGTCTTCGTCCTTTTTCGTAACTATTAAAAGGCTGGAATGTAAGGTCCTCTCCCTGAGGGCTCCATGTAGATGCCCCCACCTCATTAAGTCTCCACCCAGTTACCTGGGTAACCTGCAGACCTGGAGGCGGTTACCTCCCCTTTCCCTGAGGTCACATCCTAATCCACCTGGCCACACCCCTTGCCCCTGCCCTAGATATAAGGCAGGACTAGGTGGGGGTCTCTCTCTCTCTCTCCCTTCTCAACGGCCATGGATCATCTCTACCATAGGCCGGCAGTTCGGTAATAAACTTTCTCTCCTGCCTGAAAAAAAAAAAAAAGAATTACAGGCATGAGTGCCTGGCTCCATGAATAAATCTTTAGCCACAGACCCTTGGTTCCAGGAAAGAAAACATGACACTGCTATTCTTACAGCCCCAGGAGCTAATTTTAACATTTTTCAAAACTCGATCAATTGGGGAAAAGGGGCACCTCTGTAGCTTCTCAGAAAGTTGAGATCTGAGGATTGGGGTTGGAAGCCAGCCCCAGCAGGAAGAGATTTTTTTTCTTTTTAATCTTCAATTAGGGGCTGGGAATATGGCCTAGTGGTAGAGTGCTTGCCTCGCATACGTGAAGCCCTGGGTTCGATTCCTCAGCACCACATATACAGAAAAAGCCAGAAGTGGTGCTGTGGCTCAAATGGTAGAGTGCTGGCATTGAGCAAAAAGAAGCCAGGAACAGTGCTTAGGCCCTGAGTTCAGGCCCCAGGACTGGCAAAAAAATAAAAATCTTCAATTAACCACCAAAAAGCTAGATGTGGAGGTATGGCTCAAGCCTTGACTAGGAAATAAAGCTAAGTGACTGCACCTAGGCCCTAAATTCAAGCTCTAGGACCCAAGATTTTTTAAAATGTTTTTAAAAAAAATCAAAACCCAGAACTGGGAATGTGGCCTAGTGGTAGAGTGCTTGCCTACCATGCATGAAGCCCTGGGTTCAATTCCTCAGCATCACATATATGGAAAAAGCCAGAAGTGGGGCTGTGGCTCAAGTGGTAGAGTGCTAGCATTGAGCAAAAAGAAGCCAGAGACAGTGCTCTGGCCTTGAGTTCAAAAAACCAGAACAACAACAACAACAAAAAACCTCAAAAGTGACCTCAGCCCGGAAGTCTCCCTGACTCCAGTGCACCAATGGAAGGGCTCAGCAAATAGTCTCCCTATGGTCAGTGGATTTTCTTGTCTATCTTGGACAATGACAATGTGCAAGCATAAACTTGGGACTATTGAGTTCTTCCAGTGTCCAGTTCAAGGCTAGCCTGTGAAAAATACTCCATAAGCATTTATTAAAGAGAGAGGTGCTGCGGAGGAAATCTCGCTGAAATAAAAGGGAGTCCCCCTGGCCACATCTATTAGTTACGGAATTGTGTGTTCGGTCAGTATGACATCTGTATTATTCATTGAAACGATGCCTCCACGGCTGCACCCTTTCCCCTGCTTCGCTCAGATCCTAAGCTGAGCTGAATACAGGTGGGCAAGTGACAGGGCAAGGCCAGCTCCCCGCACAGGGCGCTTCCCCCCGCACTCCCGAAGACGACTCCGCGCCGAGGGCTGTCAGCGACCACGCCAGACCAACCAGACCGCGACCCGAGACTTTACGGGTTGTTCCCCCGCCCGCCGCAGTTCCCCTCCCCGCCACAGGGTGGCAGTAGACTCGAGTCACCTCCCCAGTTCCCTCCTCTCGTAAATTCCGTGCCCCTCCTGCTCTAAAGGACAGTAGTCTCGCGAGATCTCTCGTAAACTTACAGAACCGGAAGCGGCCTGCAGTTCTCTTCCCTTTTTCCGCCATCGCTGAAGCAGGAGCGGGGTGAGGATCCAGGGAGGAGGGCGCGGGTAATCTGTTGCCATCCGCCCCTGGGCCATGGTGGCTGTGTACCCGGGGGTTCTGAGACTGTGCTGCTGGCTTTATGGCTGCTAGGGCACGGGAGCAGGATGGTTTATCTGTTTGCTTCCTCGCCCAGGGGCCGCCGGACTGGAGAGGGGAGGGACGGACGATTTGGGTGTCTGGAGTTGGATGGGGCTAAGTCTGAGCATTGTGCCAACAATACTGTCGGCACGGCTGCACTTACCGGACCTCACTCGCAAACTTCAACTCGCCAGTTGCAGCTGAGATCTTCGGGAGTCCGAAGTTGAAGGGTCCAGGATGGGGGTTCCTGTCTTGATCGATTTAGGAGGGACGGAGTGTGTTCACGCTCAGGAGTGCGAGGGGTAAGGGCTGGCTAGGCCTAGAAAACCTCCGTGCTGTGTTTGAAAAATTGGGGGACTGCGTTTTCTGCTTTAATCCGGAGGTATTTATAAAGCCAGCTTTCCTCGTGCAGTTCTTAAGGAGTATAAGGGAAATTTTGGTCAAGACAAGTGTGGTATTCACGGGGAAAGTATCCATCACGTAAGCATACGAAATCCCCTCCAAGCATGGAGAATTTTTCATTTCAAGCTTCTCTTAATAAGCCATTCCGTTCTGGGGGGTTTCCGGTGGAGTTCTGGAACAAGGGACCATAACTTGAGGCTTTGGTCGTTTAAAGGCCCTTTTTCTTTTTTAAGCCAAAATGAAGTTCAATCCCTTTGTCACTTCTGACCGAAGCAAGAACCGGAAAAGGCATTTCAATGCACCTTCCCACATTCGCAGGAAGATTATGTCTTCTCCTCTTTCCAAAGAGCTGAGACAGAAGTACAATGTGCGGTCTATGCCCATCCGAAAGGATGATGAAGTGCAGGTATGTATTCCTGCTGACTAAGTCATCTTTGACTGCTCCATATGCACTTTAGAAGAGGGAATACATTCTGAGAACTTTGCTTCCAGAATAGGATGGAAAAGATGGATTGAGACAGTAAACCAAGAAAGTTGGGTTTAACTGTTTTATAGTTCTTTAGTACTTTAGGGCTGGGGGCGGTAGATTTAGCCAGTCCTGGGGCTTGGACTCAGGGCCTGAGCAGTGTCCTTGGCTTCTTTTTGCTCAAAGCTAGCACTCATCCACTTGAGCCATAGCATCACTTCTGGCTTTTTCTGTATTATGTGGTGCTAAGGAATTGAACCCAGGGCTTCATGCATGGTAGGCAAGCACTCTACCACTAGGCCATATTCCCAGCCCACAAAGCAGGTTTTGTGGCAGAGGGCTTGCTTAGTTTTTTTGTGTTCGTCCTGGGGCTTGAACTCAGGGCCTGAACATTATTCCTTAGCTTTTTAACCAGGCTAGCATTTTCACTTGAGCCACAGCTCCATTTACAGCCTTTTGCTTGTTAATTGGAGATAAAAGTTTCATGGACTTTCCTACCTGGGCTGGCTTTAAACCAAAACCCTCAGGTTGCAGCCTCCTGAGTTGAAATACAGAACCACTGACATTCAAAGCCCTTTGAAGCATAGCAACCAAAATAATTTGAGAAAGAAAAGCATAACAGACATCAGTTTTTCAGGATTTGTTTGTCAGTATATTGAGGCATTTAAAGTCTAGAAAAGAACATTGTTCAGATGGTTTGAGCTAATATAAATGATTGATTGGCCAAGTCAATTTTGGTGAAATTTTCCATGAGTGTTTCTTAGGTATAATATTAGAGCTAGTGGCTGCAGAGGAGTCTCTTAAAAGAATTTACATGGTATCCATATTGCACTGTGAGGTTAATGGCAATTAAAATGAAATCAGTTCTTGGGCTGGGAATATGGCCCAGTGGTAGGGTGCTTGCCTCGCATACATGAAGCCCTGGGTTCGCTTCCTCAGCCCACATTTATAGAAAAGGCCAGAAGTGGCACTGTGGTTCAAGTGGTAGAGTGCTAGCCTTGAGCAAAAAGAAGCCAGGGACAGTGCTCAGGCTCTGAGTCCCAAGCCCCAGAACTGGCAAAAAATAAGTGAAATCAGTTCTCACTAAAGAGCAGTATGGATTGAGGACAACCATTGGTCCATGCTGTCCTAAAACAGTGTACCGTGGGAGCCATCTTTTCTGTAAACTAGTTAAATGCAAAGACATGAACTACTTCTATTTAAAGTATTAGGTGTGTGGCATTGAACAAGTTCAGAAAACTAGAGTAGGTTCTTTTGGGGTGCATTGTCCATCATTAAGTTGACTATGTTAAGCTAGGAGTAAGGTTTGTGTGTGTATGGGCTCTGTCCCTCAGCTGCTTTCCAGCCCTGGTTGGTTTCAAGTTTTGATCCTCAGATCTCACCCTATTGAGTTGCTAGGATTACAGGCATGAGTCACAGGTGCCCAGCATAATTATGTCTTTAAAAACTTAAAAGTTCTAGGGTATCTTAAGGCTGGGCTTGAGCCCTGGCACCCAAAAAGAATTTGTGAAGTTTTGTACTTCTGATAAGTTGTGTACAATTTATTGTTTTTCTGGCTAATCGCATTCCTTTGAGTCACATGTTTTCAAATTTGCATTTAGGTTGTACGGGGACACTATAAAGGTCAGCAGATTGGCAAAGTGGTCCAGGTTTACAGGAAGAAGTATGTCATCTACATTGAACGGGTACAGCGGGAAAAGGCCAATGGCACCACTGTCCATGTGGGCATTCACCCCAGCAAGGTTTGTGTTTTTGAGGATACCTGAGGAAAATTTTTGGCAGCTGGGATTGTTCAAGGCATCCCTAGAAATGGCCCCTAAGTTTCCATGTATTGGCAGCCCTATCTTTACTAAATGTACTTCATTCGTGTAGGGCTGGGGATATGGCCTAGTGGCAAGAGTGCCTGCCTCATATATATGAGGCCCTGGGTTTGATTCCCCAGCACCACATATACAGAAAATGGCCAGAAATGGTGCTGTGGCTCAAGTGGCAGAGTGCTAGCCTTGAGCGGGAAGAAGCCAGGGACAGTGCTCAGGCCCTGAGTCCAAGCACCGGGACTGGCAAAAAAAAAAAAAATTCTGACATGTAAAATGTTTCCGAACTCAAACTGCCTTAAACACTATGTACGTTTAATATGTTTTCACAAGCTTAGTAAACTGATGGGTCAAAAGTTAAAAATGGGCAGACTTTTGAAATCTAGGAATCAATGTTTTATAAGATGATTTGAGCCTTTAACCTTGTTTGGTATATATTGGGCAAAGTAAACAGATGTATCTCTTAAGAGCAGACACTTCCCTCCACCACCACCCCTCCTTTTTTGGAGGGGAAGCCTAGTATCCAGGGCTTAAACTCTGCTTCTTTCACTCTTGGCGTGTTTTTTTTTTTTTTTTAATCATGTCTGGGACTCTACCGCTGGAGCCACACCTCCACTTGCAGCTTTTTGCTGATTAATTGAAGATAGAGGCTTTGTCTGCTGTAACTGAAACTTGAGTTTCTGATCTTATCATCTTTGTACAACCTGTGATATAGTAGCTGGAGGTTTCAACCTAGTCAGACCAATTACTCTGAAGTCTAAATTCATTATCCTGTTGCCACTTTTGCATTTGTTTGGGCATTTACTTAGTATCTCATACTTAATATGCTCAAACTCCTAGTTTTGCCCTTGAGATCTCAGTCTCCCACCACCACAGTGTAGCCTCCAGGCTGCTCTACTTCCCAAAATGCCAGAGTTGATGCATTATTATTTGATCCAGTAGTTGACTGTTATAACATACAGGACCCTGATGCCCCCTCACCAGACACTGGCTGGTGGTTCCTCTTTCCACTCTGCATATAGTTTCCCTGGCCACATTGGTGTTCCTACAATCATGCCACTCAGGATGTCCACTAGTTTACAGCTTCATAGAATTTACAGTTTTATGTTTCCAGACCTTCTGGACATTTGGGCTTTGGCTCATTGATGTTTGCTTTGGTTTCATTGTACGAGTACTGGAGCCTAACCTCTGAGACTTTGTCCCAACCATTTGAACCACACCTCTTCAAGGTTTGTCTGTCCCAGCAGGCTTCAAAACACAATTGTCAGCCTCCTGGGGAGCTAGGATTATAGATGGGAGCCACTGCCCCAGGGTGCGTTAACAGTTCTCTAGTTGACTCCTAGAAATACTCGATGTTTGGGAAACACTCAGAATGCTCCTGCCTCCCCTTCGTTAGTGATGGGATTATAAGTATGTGCCACCATTTCTGCCCTCTGCCTTTGGACCTTGCCCTGCTGTTGCTGTTCTCTTTTGGATGGGCAGTTGTGTTTTTTAATGCAATTTTATCAGTAGGCTTAGCTTTGATTGCCTCACATAAAACAGCACCATTCATTCTCACATTTGTCCTGTTTCTCTAATAGTTTTGTCTCATACTAGACTATAGAATTTATGGCAACCTTTTTGTTTTGGTCACTATGCTATATTTCCTGTTAAAATGAACCCTCTTCCCTCAGTTCAAGTCTAAAATTGATAATGGTCTGACCATCTTCATAGATGTGTTGATGGAATAAAATCTGAACTATGATTTCACTGAAGGTTTTACATGTTAAATCGTGTGGAGGGTACATTTAATTTCCAGCTTTGTGGGAGGTTGGTACTAGCCCATTCTGAGTTGAGTTTAGTTTTTTTGCACCAAACTGGTTACTTGGGGCTTCTTGGTTAATTGGAGGTAGGAGTCACAGACTTCTGCTTGGGCTGACTTTGAACCTTGATCCTCAGTTCTAGGCCTCCTGAGTAGTGCCTTGGTTCAACTATGATTCTAAGGTTCCTTTAGGTGTTTATATGTCACATGTTTATCTTATTTGGAATGAGAAACATGGGATGGATGGGTAGCAGGAAAACATTTTATAATGAAGCATAAAATAGGTTATGTGAATTGCTGTGGACATCCCTTTTCTACTTATTGGTAGGGCATTGTTAAACACTGAATTGAGGTGGTTTGTGGTGCTAAGCAGGTCATTCTTAGAACCTGCAAAAGTTATGGTTTTGTTTTTGTTGCCAGTCCTGGGGTGTGGACTCAGGGCCTGAGCACTATCCTGGCTTCTTTTTGCTCAAGGCTAGCACTCTACCACTTGAGCCACAGTGCCACTTCTGGCTTTTATCTATATATGTGGTGCTGAGGAATCAAACCCAGGGCTTCATGTATACGAGGTGAGCACTACCACTAGGCCATATTCCCAGCCAGCCAGCCACCCCCCCCCCCTGCAGAAGTTGTGGTTATTTCTTATTGAGGCACCTACTTTGGGATTGAAAAGTGAGGTTGCATGCTGTGCCTTTGGGTTGATAATTGCTTACAGGTGGGGCGTTTTTCTGCAGGTGGTTATCACCAGGCTGAAACTGGACAAAGACCGCAAAAAGATCCTGGAACGGAAAGCCAAGTCCCGCCAAGTAGGAAAGGAAAAGGGCAAATATAAGGAAGAAACAATTGAAAAGATGCAGGAATGAAGTAATCTTATATGCAACTTTCATTAAAAAATGTATCAAAGATTGTTTGTTGTACTTATGGTTAATAAAAGTGTGGGAGTCTTGGTTAAGTGCTGACTTGGCATTCCCTCAAGTGGTACAACAGAATCCAGTGGAAATTCTTTTTTTTTTTTTTTTTTTTTTTTGGCCAGTCCTGGGCCTTGGACTCAGGGCCTGAACACTGTCCCTGGCTTCTTCTTGCTCAAGGCCACTTGCCACTTGAGCCACAGCACCACTTCTGGCCATTTTCTGTATATGTGGTGCTGGGGAATCGAACCCAGGGCCTCATGTATACGAGGCAAGCTCTCTTGCCACTAGGCCATATCCCCAGCCCCCAGTGGAAATTCTTAAGTCTGGGTAGCTAGGATTACAGGTATGAGCCACCCACAACCTGCTTTTAATTCTAGTTTTTTTGAGGAACCACCACATTGATTACCATGGTAGCTATACTAATTTACATTGCCACTACCCCCACACGGGAAGAATAGTTCTGCCTTCCTGCTGTATGGCTGTACAGCACATTTGAAAAATTCATCGTGTAGTAAGAGTACATTGTCAGTCTCAGAATAAACAGGCTGTTATGATTTCCCTGTAGCATCTAGACCTGTTTCAAGCTGTTTACTTAGAATAAAGTCAGAGCGACCTGCATGCTTCTTTTACAATCTTAACACAAGTTCTTGGATAACTAGTCATTACATCAGTATTTATAGGGGCATTTATTTAGGAGGTTTTCTACAGTGTGGGAAATGTGTAACATGGGTTGGACAAGGCCACACTATGCCAGTCATAGATAACCATCACCTCCATGATAGCACTAATTGCAGAGCTATCCCAGCTAGAGACAAACCAGAGTTGTCCAAGTCTGGCATGTCTGGGGAGTAGTAGGGCTTCTGGGAAGGGAGTGGATGTGTCCTGGAGCTGTAGTAAATTCCTGACCTCATACACAAAAACAATTCTGTGGTCTCTTCTGGCCCTTTGCTACAGTCCAGGTGTGCATTCCTTCAGCTGCCCTTGGCTAGCAGATGACTAGTAGTTGGAAAAAGGCAGAGTAGTCTGCATCTGAGCCAAGAGCCAGGCTAGATAGCCTTCATGGTAGTGAGCAACCCCATCCAGTTGCATGGGAAGGTATAGACACTGCATTACCACTAGGTCTTTTTTTTTTTCTTTTTTGCCAGTCCTGGGCCTTGGACTCAGGGCCTGAGCACTTTCCCTGGCTTCTTTTTGCTCAAGGCTAGCACTCTGCTACTTGAGCCACAGTGTCACTTCTGGCCATTTTCTGTATATGTGGTGCTGGGGAATCAAACCCAGGGCATCATGTATACAAGGCAAGCAATCTTGCCACTAGGCCATATTCCCAGCCCTACCACTAGGTCTTGATAGCCCTACTGTTGTGTGTGCTGATGATCCCTCATTTCATAGATGAGAAAACTGAAGGGTCAATAACTGCAGTAGTCATGGCTAAGTCAGGTCCTGGATTCTCAAAAAGCAGGCTCCCTATCACTAAAAGCCATAATACCTATAATCTCTTAGCAAAAAGCTCAGCCATCTGCTTCTGTCCTTGCAAGAAGCCAAGTAGTGAAAGTATTAGGGGAGGCATGTGGTGAAGTAGATATACTTCGGGGCATCATGCTACAGAAAGCAGTACCATTTACATGTCCTTTTTTTGCCAGTCCTCGGGCTCAGACTTGGAGCCTGAGCACTGCCCCTGGCTTCTTTTTGCTCTGCATTTGATCCATGGCACCACAAATGGCTTTGCCTGTTTATGTTGTGCTAAGGAATCAAACCCAAGGGCTTCATGCATGCTAGGCAAGCATTCTACTGCTAAGCGACATTACCAGCGCTACATGTTCCTTTTCTTGTGTCAGTACTGGGGCTTGAGGTGAGGGCCTAAAGGTTTCTTGATCTGCTTTTTCCACTCATAACTGCTACTGTAGCACTTGATCTATGCCTCCAGCTCCAGCTTTTCACTGATTAACTGGAAATAGGTATCAGATTTGTTTACCCAGGCTGGCTTTGAACTTCAATTCAGATCTCAGCTTCCTGAGTAAACTAGGATTACAGGTATGAGCCACCAGTGCCCACTTAACATACTCACCTTGTTCTGTATAAAAGATTTTTTGCCTTCATTCTCTTTGGTGGCACTGGAGTTCTAATACAGGGCAGATGCTCTATCCCCATACCCCCAACACTTTCTTCTGTTATTTTTCAGGTAAGGTCTCACATTTTTGCCCAGGGCCAGCCTTGGACATTGATTTTCCCACCTCTGCTTCCCCTTCTACTTCAGGGATTACAAGTGTGAACTACCACACCCAGCCTTTTTTTTTCACTTTGAACCACAGCATCACTTCCAGTTTTCTGGTGTTTAATTGGAGATCAGAGTCTCACAGACTTTGCTGCCTGGGCTAGCTTTTTGAACCACAATCCTCAGAGCTCAACCTCCTGAGTAGCTAGGATTACAGATGTGTGCCACTGGCACCCTGCTTCCAGCTTGTTTTTTGAGATAGGGCTGGCCTTGAACCATAATCTTTATCTGTATCTCTTGAGTATATGGGATTACAAGAGCACAACCTCCTCTCTATGACCAAACTTGTTTTTTTAGTGGTGGTGGGTCAGTGTCAGTTTCACAATTCTTGGTACAGCCAGTGTGTGAGAAGCTGACAGTGGCATACAGTTCACAAACTTAATTTATCAATGTGTTCTGGCCAGACCTGAAGGTTGTCTCTAGTAAAGGCCCAGAATAGTGGAATGGTAGTGAACTGTCCAGCTATGTTTGGTAGTATTTACTTGGAAGAAAAGAGAATGTGATCTACTTAATTGTCTCAAAGTCTGCTGTAATCAATGATCACAATCTGATGACTTGAAACAGTAATTATTCTTTGACATTTCTAACCCTAAAAAATGTGAAATGTCAGCAGATTCCTTCTGGGAGGCCCTGGGGGGAGGATCTCTTCCACACTTCTTTCTGTGCTAGCTACCAACCAACCAGCTTGTAAGTAGCAAGTCTAGTCCTTACCTCTCGTCTTACATAGCCTCCCCCATGCCACTGCATATAGTTTCCTTTCCTGCCTCACAAGGAAATCAGGTATGGAGTCCATCAGAACCTTGGATTCAGAATCAACTCTATTCATAAAGAATGATGTGAACAGCCCTGCGCACTCCTTGCTATCAGGAGGCTGAAATGTAAGGGTATGGTTGAGGGTATGGTTGTAGTAGAGTGCCAGCCAGCCTTAACAAAACCAAAATCAAGTCCCTGAGTTCACATCCCCCCCTCAAAAAAAAAAAAAGTTGATGTCATCTTAAGATCTTACCTTAATTGTACCTACAAAAAAAGCTTTTCCCTAGTAGAAGTCATGTTCATAGGTACCAGAGGTTTGAATTTGGACTTAATTGGGAGAGACTGGTTGGCTTTGGGCTGAGAATGTGGCTTAGTGGTAGAGTGCTTGCATAACATGCATGAAGCCCTGGGTTCAATTCCTTAGTACCACATAAAAGCCAGAAGTGGTTCAGTGGCTTAAGTGGTAGAGTGTTAGCTTTGAGCAAAAAAATGTGGCTGAGAGTGTAGCCCAGTGGTAGGGCACTTGCACAAAACTTTGGGTTCAATCCCCAACACCACAGGAACAAAGCAAGCAAATTTGTTTTCTCAGTTCTGGGGCCAGAAATCTGAAATCAAGGTATCAAAAGAGTAGATTGCTTCTTGAGGCTTTGAGGCCTGTGCCTATAATCCTAGCTGCTCAGGAGGATTACAGTTCAAAGCTACCCTGAGCAACAAAGTCCGTAAGACTTGTATCTCCAATTAACCACCAAAGAGCCAAAAATGGAGCCATTACTCAAGTGGTAGAATGCCAGCCTTGAGCAAAAAAGCCCAAGGATAGTGCCCAGGCCCCAAGTTCAAGCCCCAGGACACACACACGCAAGCATGGGAGATCTGGTGGGACAGACTACATGTATCTTGGATATGTATAATCCCTCAATGGTACTCCCAAAAGATGGAGGGATAAATGAATATGAAAGAAAAGTAGAAGTTGGTTCAAAATGCTCTAGATAACAACCTTCTCAGCAGCTGGACTCTTAAGTTTATCCTGTTTTAAGCAAAACCACGTACACCATCAGATTGGCACATTTAGGAATTGTGCAGCCTGCCTACAACATTTAAAAGTAGGTCAGAATTTGGCCCAAGTCACCACTTTGGCCCAAGTCACCACTTATCTATGCCTCAATCATATAAATGCATGCTGTATTCCTGGCACAGCTCAGTGCATTCCAGGAAGCAACCAGTTGTCAGGAAAACCAAGTTTCTAGAACAAAACACAAAAGACGCTTGAAGTCACTGCTCCAGCCAGAGAAGCCGCAAATCAAGTCCAGTCTGAGTCATCGGTCAGAGTGAGGATGACCGAGCTAATGAAGGAAGGCAGGAAAATGTCCACATCCTACTGTGTTCCCAGCCCCTGGCCATGAGAGATGTTACAGGGAACCGAATGAGTAACTGATTCTGCATGTGTGCACAGGGAAGGAGTGGGGGTCTGCAGTCTTTGTTCTCTGCATGTGCATATTCCTGTGTATCCAGAGCCTCTACAAGCCTCATAGCACTTCACAGGGCTGTCATGAGAAGCAAGCCAGGCCTTGCATAGGAAAAGGATTCCCCATAAACACTGACATTAGACAGTATGACCTGTGTGCCACTAGCAGATTCTGTCTTCCACAGAGACTGGGAGACTTAGGAGGTGGAGATGGGACTCCAGTTATAGAACAATGGGCTTGAACTGAAAAAGCCAAGTGAGAGAAGAGGCCCTGAGTTCAATCCCCAGTATTAGCACCAATTTTTTTTTCTTTGCTGGGTACTGATGGCTCACACCTGTAATCCTAGCTTACTCAAGGAGGCTGAAATCTGAGGATCTTAGTTCAAAACCAACCTAGGCAAAAAAAGTCCAGGAGACTCATCTCCAACTAAGAAGTAAAGATGTGACTCAAAACTTGAGTACAGAAAACTTAAGAGAGGGGCTGGGAATATGGCCTAGTGGTAAAGTGCTTGTCTCCTATACATGAAGCCCTGGGTTCAATTCCTCAGCACCACATGTATAGAAAACTGCTAGAAGTGGTGCCATGGCTCAAGTGGCAGAGTGCTAGCCTTGAGCAAAAAGAAGCCAGGGACAGTGCTCAGGCCCTGAGTTCAAGCTCCAGGACCGGCAAAAAAAACAACAAAAAAAACTAGAGCCTGAATTCAAGCCCCAGTAATCAATCTCTCTCTCTCTCTCTCTCTCTCTCTCTCTCTCTCTCTCTCTCTCTCTCACACACACACACACACACACACGCACACAAACACAAAGAGTTGAGGACTTAAGAGAGGATTAATGGAATCTAATATTGGAGGTGAACTTGTTCGTGAAAAGAATTATCACAGTGAAAACCCCTTGTGCTATAGATGTATACTAATAAAAAATATTTTAGCTGGGTGCTGGTGGGTCACTCCTCATGGTTCAAAGCCATCCTTGGCACACAAATCTGAAAGACTTTTTTCCAATTAACTCACCAAAAAAGCCAAAAGTAGCAATGTGGCTCAAATATAGGAAAGCATCATCCTTGAGCAAAAAAACCAAACAAGAGGGTGAGGCCTAGGGTTCAAGCCCCAGTACACGCATAAAACATAGGAATAGGGGCCTGGGAATGTGGCTTAGTGGTAGAGTGCTCGCCTAGCATGCATGAAGCCCTGGGTTTGATTCCTTAGCACCACATAAACAGAAAAGGCCAGATGTGGCACTGTGGCTCAAGTGGTAGAGTGAGCAAAAAGAAGCCAGGGACAGTGCTTGGGCCCTCAACCCCCAGTACTGGCAAAAACAACAAAAAACCATAGGAACAGTTTTTTTTATAAAAGAGTTGAAGACTTCTTTTGTTGTTGTTTGGTGAGACAGGGCTGGAGAGTACCCGGGGAAGCTGCATTATTTTTAGAGAAGATGACATCACTGCTTTGCTTTCCCACTCCAGAATTCTGTTCCATCCTTGGCTAGCACTTCACTTGCCATTCTATTTCCAACACATGGTCCTTTGTAGGAGTCTAGATATTACTATCTCCTCCCTCCCTTGTGCTGACCTTCTGTCTCCTGGTTGCTTAGCAACCTGGCAACTCCTCCTTTACTCCTGGGTGAGAGGTGAGGTGAGCCAGGACATTTTCAGGCGCTCTAGCTCTTTTGCTTCTGCTTGCTGGCAATCAGGAGTTGGAAGTGAATTCCCAGGCCTAGTCAGGACATGTGCAGAATCATATTACAACAGCAGGATTAGTGGTGCCAGCAGCAGTGTCACAGGCTCCTCCTAGATGGAAAACCTATTTTGCCCACGGTGTTTTGGCTAATAATAATAAAAAAAAAATACCCAGGCATCAGTAGCTCACATCTGTAATCTAGCTACTCAGGAGGCTGAGTTCTGAGGATGGAGATTTGAAGCCAGCTTGGGCAGGAAGGTCCATGAGACTTATCTATAATTAACCACAAAAAGCTAGAATTGGAGCTGTGGTTCAAGTGGTAGATCGCTACCCTTAAACAAGAGAGCTCAGAGACAGCACCCAGGCCCTAAAATCCCCAAGCCCCAGAACCTGCAAACATAATAATAGTTTCCAGCACATTATATAAAACTCTGGTTGACACTTCTTGAAGACTTGGAAGATGTGACCCACATTTTGCCTGGCAGCAAATGATGGAAGATAGTGCGAGCTTTTGTCAGTTGGCTCCAACTGAACTATTCAATACTCAATATGCATTTCAGTGTCCACCGCTGAGGAAAAGCCAGAGACAGTCCGTGAATCTCTAGGAACATAACAATAAAAGGAACAGCTCACATTAGTAGAAAGAGATTAATTCAATTAATGGTGTGGATCCATTGGCTTATGCCTCAGAAAACATGAAGCTTGATCCATAAACATTTGTTGTTGGTGGTGGTGGTTGTGGGGTTAAACTCAGGGCCTGGGCACTGTCCCTGAGATTTTTCACTCAAGGCTAGCACTCTACCACTTTGAGCCACAGCACTACTTCTGGTTTTCTGGTGGTTAATTGGAGATAAGAATCTCACAGCCTTTCCTGCCTGGGCTGGCTTTGAACCTTGATCCTCAGATCTTAGCCTCCTGAGTAGCTAGGATTACAGGTGTGAGCCAGTAGCACCCAGCTTCATAAACAATTTTTATGGAAAAATTTAAAATATAATTTTATTGATGTTAAGATGTTATGGGCTGGGAATGTGGCTTAGTGGCAGAGTGCTTGCATAGCATGCATGAAGCCCTGCGTTTGATTCCGCAGTACCACATAAACAGAAAAGGCCAAAAGTGGACCTGTGGCTCAAGTGGTAGAGTGCTAGCCTTGAGCAAAAGAAGCTCATGGACCTTGCCCAGGCCCTGAGTTCAGGCCCCAGGACTGGCAAAAAAAAAAAAAAAAAAAGGAAGGAAAGAGGTTATATAAAGCAGTTACCATGTCATCAGTTAAGTAATGAGTACAATTCTTTTTTTTTTGCCAGTCCTGAGGCCTGAACTCAGGGCCTGGGCACTGTCCTTGGCTTCTTTTTACTCAAGGCTAGCACTCTGCCACTTGAGCCATTGCAATACTTCGGGCTTTTTCTGTTTATATGGTGCTGAGGAATCGAACCCAGGGCTTCATGCATGCTAGGCAAGCACTCTGCCACTAAGCCACATTCCTAGCCCCTTTCTTTTTTTTACTATTGTTATAAAGGTAATATTCCGAGGGGTTACAGTTACATAAGTCAGATGAGTACATTTCTTTTCGGACAATGTCACTCCTTCCCTTGCCCTAATTCTTTTTTTAATATAATTTTATTGTTATTATAAAGGTATTGTGCAGAGGGTTTACCATTTTACACTTCAGGTAATGGGTACAATTCCTTTTGGACAATGTCATTCCTTCCTTTGCATTCCCCCAGTTTCCTTCTTGTCCCTACCCACAGTTGTATCGTTCATTTCCCACATAGTATATAGTGAATACTATGACTGCCTTTGTTCACCCTCCCTCCTTTCCTCCCTCCCCCCTCCTTTCTTTCTTTCTCTTTTTATGTCAATGATGGGGCTTGACCTCAGGGCCTGAGTGCTGTCCTGAGCCCTTTTGCTCAAGGTTAGCACTCTACCACTTTGAGCCACAGTGCCATTCCAGTTTTCTGGTGGGTGATTGGAGGCTCATAGACTTTCTTATCCAGGCCAGTTTTGAACTGTGATCCTCAGATCTCAGTCTCCTGAGTAGCTAGGATTATAGGCATGAGTCACCAGTGCCTAGCTTTCCTCCCTCCATTTCTGTGCTTCCCCATTCTGCCCTAAGACAAAAAAAAAAAGCAAAAACAAATACCAACATAAATAAATAAATAAACACCATGTTTCCATTTCCTGGAATCCATTCCCATTAAATAGTATTTGAAATGTTCAGAGGAGTTACGCTTTTGGGTCCCCCCACCCGAGTATCCTTTTTTTTTTTTTTTTTTTTTGCCAGTCCTGGGGCTTGGATTCAGGGCCTGAACACTGTCCCTGAGCTTCTTTTTCTCAAGGCTAGCACTCTACCACTTGAGCCACAGCACAACTTCTGGCTTTTTCTGTGTATATGGTACTGAGGAATTAAACCCACGGCTTCATGCATGCTAGGCAAGCACTCTGCCACTAAGCCACCTTCTCAGCCTCTCCAGTTGCTTTTTAGATCTAGTTTCCATATATGAGAGAAAACATGGGCCATTTGTCTCTCAAGTTTGGCTTACCTCATTAAACATGATCCATTTATTTCCCTGCAGATGACTTAATATTTCTAATGGATGAGTAAAATTGTACTGTGTATAGGTACCACAGGTTTGGAGCCACTTATCTCTTGTAGGGCATCTGGGCTATTTGCATAATTTGTCTATTCTGAGTAGAGCAGCAGTGAACATGGGTGTACAAGAGTCTTTATAGTATCCTGGCTTGTGATGTTCTGGGTAGATGCCTAGGAGTGGTATGGCTGGGTCATAGAGAAGATCTATGTTTAGTTTCTTGAGGACCCCCCAGACTGCTGCCCAGTTTACATCCCCAACAGTGCAATAGGGTTCCTTTCCCCCCACATCCCCACCAATATTTGTTGTTCAAATTGGCCAGTGGAACTGGAGTGAGATGGAATCTCAGAGTTGTTTTGTTTGCATTTCTTTTATGGCCAAGGATGCTGAGCATTTCCTCGCATGTTTCCTTGCCATCTTCTGAGAAGCCTCTCCTGAGACCTGTAGCCCATTTAATGATTGGTTTATTATGCTTGTGAGGGGTTAATTTCTTGAGCTCCTTATATATTTTGTATATTAAGCCTTTGTCTGATGTATCGCTGGTAAACATCTTCTCCCAGTCTGTTAGCTATCTTTGTAACTCTGCCCTTTTCTGTGCAGAAATGTTTTATTTTGATGAAATCCTATTTGTCAAATCTCTCTACTATTTGTTGTTTGTTCGTTTGTTTTGGCCAGTCCTGGGGCTTGGATTCAAGGCCTGAGCACTGTCCCTGGCTTCTTTTTGCTCAAGGGTAGCACTCTGCCTCTTGAGCCACTGCACCCCTTCTGGCCTTTAGTATATATGTGGTGCTGAGGAATTGAACCCAGGGCTTCATGTATAGGAGGCAAGCACTCTTGCCACTAGGCCATATTCCCAGCCCCTCTCTACTATTTGTTGTATCCCTGGGACTCTTTGCAAAAAGTTCCTACCTGTGCCTCTAAGTTCTAATGTTTCTTTAAAAAAAAAAAAAAAAAAAAAAAAAAAGGTGAGTGCTGGTGTCTAGGAGGCTAATGGCTGAGGCTTAAGTTTCAAAGCCAGCCTGTGAAGAAGTCTAAAATAAGCAACAAAAAGGCTAGGTTGGAGGTGTGGCTTAAGTGGAAGAGCACCAGCTGGGCAAGCACAAGGCCTTGAGTTCAGAATACTAAGAGAGGGGCTAGGAATATGGCCTAGTGGTAAAGTGCTTGCCTCGTATACATGAAGCCCTGGGTTCAATTCCTCAGCACCACATATATAGAAAAAGCCAGAAGTGGCGCTGTGGCTCAAGTGGTAGAGTGCTAGCTATCCTTGAGCAAAAAGAAGCCAAGGACAGTGCTCAGGCCCTGAGTCCATGCCCCAGGACTGGCAACAAAAACAAACCCCAGTACCACCAAAGGAAAAAAAAAAGTTCTGAGAACATCTTCACTTGAAAAACACTTTGGCAATTTCTCATTTCTAATACAATTTGATATATTTTTGGCACAAAGTACACCTTCAACTAACACCCGGACTTTAACTTCCTCCTTTAATTGGGAAATCGTCCTCTTAATGAGTCTGAGGAAGTAAAACTGTGCTTAGAAGGATAGTTATTAATTAATAGTTGTTAGTTCCCCTGAATACAGGTTCATTTACAGGACTAAGTGCTTTAAACTATTTTTTTCCTTTCGGCAATGAAGTAGAGTGGGGGTTCGCTACAATGAAACGGGGTCCCCCCAAGGGAGGGGATTCCTGGTTCCCCCAAGAGTCCACCACACAGTCTCCAGCTACAAGATGCCAAAAAGACATTTATTGGGGAAGTAAAAAGTGAACAAAAAGTGAACCGACCGGCCTTGGTCGCAGCCCAGACTCTCGGGAGCCGAAACTGCTGACCACGTGTGCAGGGGTAGGGCCAGACTCAGGAGCTGGAACTGCGTGTGTGTGGTCTTCCAGCCTGGTTATAAGGCAAACATCACAGTCAGACTTGCCACATGCAGGTGACCAATGAAGATACAACACTTACAGAGCATGCTAGGCCGCATGCAGGTGGCCAATAGAGTTACAGTCTGTCTCATAGTATCTGTTTGAACCAACCTATCATTCTAGTTAGAATTGGCGAATGGATTTGGCGGGGCTCACATGATGCAGGTGGATACGCCTACTCATAGAAGGGCACAGGTTCCCTTGAAGCTCCTACGCCTCAAGTGGTCAATTTACATAACATCATAATAAAGGGGAGCTTCCCTGGGTAGGGTGGGGGAGGGCTTAGTGGAGATGAAGTTGGTTTCAGCTCTAATCTGAGCTGGAGTCAACCTGAAGTTCCTCCACAGCTAATGATGGCACTGGCCAGATCTGACCTCCCTATTACAGGCAATACTGGGATTTGAACTCAGGGCCTAATACTTGCTCGCCACCATACCTCTAGCCCTTCATTCTTTTAAAGGGATTTTAATTTATTAGCTTACATTAGTTATACAGAGGGGTATTTCATTGTTACACTTCCAAATATTTTCGATATATTCTGATCAATCTTACCCTCCATCACTGTCCTGTTTCCCCTTCCTCCTTACCTCCTGTACAATTTTAACAGGTTCAACGTCCATCACTGAAAACAGTCAACTTCCATTTGGGTTTGCAGCAGTGGGGGGCTAGGGGGGTTGGGGGCGCATATGACCATTCTAGGGCTTGAACTCAAGGCCTGGGCAATGGCCCTGAGCTCTTTTTTTTTTTTCTTCCTGGTCCTGAGGCTTGAACTCAGGGCCTGGGCTGTGTCATTGACTGAGCTTCTCCATGCTCAAGTCTAGCACTCTACCACTTGAGCCACAGCACCACTTCTGGCTTCTTCTGTTTATGTGGAACTGAGGAATCGAAGCCAGGGCTTCATGCATGCTAGGCAAGCACTCTACCACTAAGCCACATTTCCAACCCCTGGCCCTCAGCTTTTTTGCTCAATGCTAGTGCTCTTCCACTTGAGCCACAGCTCCACTTTCATATTTTTGCTTGTTAATTGGAGATAAGATTGTCATGGACTTTCCTACCTGGGATGGCTTTGAACTCCAATTCTCAGATCCCAGCTTCCTGAATAGCTAGGATTACAGGCCTCAGCCACTGGCACCCAGCCCCAATTTTTTAATGTAAGCCATATAAAATGTGGTTAATCTGAAATGTGTATAAATAGGCAAGGTTATTTAAGGACTTACTTCCCTCTTTTACAAAGAAGTAAGTGTTCAAAAAGTTAATAAGTAGCTCAAGATTTGAATCCTGTGGTTTTTTTCCCAAGGTCAGGAATCTCCAGTGGTTTCCTATTGCTCACAGGTAGCCTGACTTCCAAGTTGAGACAGAATTTAAAATACCCTTGCAGCTTTCCTATGATGGGATTGGTATGCAGTATACTCTTTTCATTGCACTTGTTTTTTGAGTTTTTGTTTGTTATAGGTCATGGGGCTATAACTCCTGGCCTGGATGCTGTCCTTGAGCTTTTTTGTTCAGTTGTCCTCCATTCCAGATTTGAAGTCAGAATCTTGGACCCTCATTTCATTGCCATCCACCACTTGAGGTCATACATACTACTGGGTAATTGGATATCATCTTGAACTTTTTTTTTTTGGTGCCAGTCCTGGGACTTGAATTCAGCACCTGGGTGCTGTCCCTGAGTTATTTTAGCTCAAGGCTAGCACTCTACCACTTGAACCACGGCTCCACTTCATGCTGTTTTGGCTGTTAATTGGAGATCAGACTCTCTAGGCAGATTCTCAGCCTGCCTAGGCTGGCTTTGAACCCTGATCCTATCATCTCAGACTCTTAAGTAGCTACAATCACAGGCTGAGCCACTAGCCACTACTGCCCAGCTTGTACTTGGATTATGTAGAGTGATAGAAACACTGACAGTGACTCTAGGACGTTCTCTTTTTCTCTTTCTTTTCTTTTGTGACAACACTGGGGCTTTCCCTCAGAGCCTTTTGCTCTTTTCTTCCCTCAAGACTGTCTCTTCAGCCACACCTTTGCTTCTGCCTTTTTGTTGCTTAATTGAAGATGAGTCTCAGTTCTGTCTGCCCAGGTTGGCTTAAATGTGTAATCTCAATTCTCAGCCTTCAGAATAGCTAGGATTACAGGCATGAGCCACCCACCTTTGCTCCCTTGTAGGAGTGAGTGGTGGTTGAGTGCTAGCCTTGAGCAAAAAGAAGGCATGAACAGTGCTCAGGCCCTGACAGGGTTCAAGCCCTGAGTTCAAGGCAAAAAAAAAAAAAAAAAGAAAGGTCAAAAAAAATAAGTAAATGGGGAGAGATAACTGACTACTGAGGATGGAATCTAACCCTAAAGCGTTCACAACTCTCCTGACTCTCCTAGTCTACCACCCTGCAAGCATCCAAAGCACTTGGAAGCAAATAAGAGTGTAAGTCTAAGCTTCTCAGAGCATCCTGGGATCTCTCCTTCTCAGTACTAACCAAAGACTAGGCACGTGCTAAGTACCCCTTAGTGATAGAGTGAGTACTTAGCATTCTCTCTTCTCTCTCTCTCTCTCTCTCTCTCTCTCTCTCTCTCTCTCTCTCTCTCTCTCTCTCTCTCTCTCGTGTGCGCGCTTTTTTTTTTTTTTTTTGCTTGAGGCTTGAACTCAAGGCCTGGGCACTGTCCCTGATCCTCTTTTGCTCAAGGCTAGCATTCTACCCACTTGAGCCACAGCGCCATTTCTAGCTTTTTCTGTTTATATGGTACTGAGGAGCAGAACCCAGAGCGTCATGCATGCTAGGCAAGCACTGTACCACTAAGCCACATTCCCAGCCCAATAGTTTTTTGTTTTGTTTTGTTTTTTGGCCAGTCCTGGGCCTTGGACTCAGGGCTGAGCACTGTCCCTGGCTTCTTTTTGCTCAAGGCTAGCACTCTGCCACTTGAGTCACAGCGCCACTTCTGGCCATTTTCTGTATATGTGGTGCTGGGGAATCAAACCCAGGGCTTCATGTATACGAGGCAAGCACTCTTGCCACTAGGCTATATCCCCAGCCCCCAATAGTTTGTTTTTAATGTGATTTGTAGAGCTGGATGCCAGTGGCTTGCTCCTGTAATCCTAGCTACCTAGGAGGCTGAGAGCTGAGGATCACAATTCAAAGCTAGACTAGGCAGAAAAGTCTGAGACTTTTTATCTCCAATTAACCACTCAAAAACTGGAAGTGGAGCTGTGCCTCAAAGTGGAAGAGTACTAGCCTTGAGCAAAAGAGCTCAGGAATAGTACATAGGCCCTGAGTTCAAGCCCCACAGCCAACCAAGAAAAAAAAAGTCAAATGAGAGCAGAACAAGCTTTGCCCTGGAGTTTTCTGAATTTTGTCCAGAAATGTATTCCTTTGAGCTTAATTGAACTTGGTTTCTTGGTTCCTTGGCTTTATTTTGTTTTTATGCCTGTCTTGAGGGCTTGAACTCAGGGCCTGGGCACTCTCCCTGGGCTGTTTTTTGCTCAAGGATCGTGTTCTACCACTTTAAGCCACAGCTCCACTTCCGCTTTTCTGGTGGTCAATTGGCAATAAGAGTCTCTTGTTGTATTTTTTTTTTTCTTTGGCCAGTCCTGGGCCTTGGACTCAGGGCCTGAGCACTGTCCCTGGCTTCTTCCCGCTCAAGGCTAGCACTCTGCCACTTGAGCCACAGCACCGCTTCTGGCCGTTTTCTGTATATGTGGTGCTGGGGAATCGAACCTAGGGCCTCGTGTATATGAGGCAGGCACTCTTGCCACTAGGCTATATCCCCAGCCCGGCAATAAGAGTCTCACAGACTTACTTTCCTGCCTGTCTGGCTTCAAACTAGAATCCTCAGATCTCAGCCTCCACATTAGCTAAGATTACAGGTGTGAGCTACCAGTGCCCAGGCTTCCTTGTGGTTTTGTTTATCTCTTGCAATTACTTGGGATTAAACCTAGGGTTTTGCACTCAATTGGCTTATTTGCTTGGACTGATACATTACCATTTGAGCCATACCTTCAGTTCAGCTTTTTCTTTTTTTTTTTTTTTGCCAGTCCTAGGGCTTGGGACTCAGGGCCTGAGCACTGTCCCTGGCTTCTTTTTGCTCCAGGCTAGCACTCTACCACTTGAGCCACAGTGCCAATTCCGTTTTTTTTCTGTTTACGTGGTGCTTAGGAATCGAACTCAGGGCTTCATGCATACTAGGCAAGCAAGCTACCACTAAGCCACATTCCCAGCCCCAGTTCAGCTTTTGACTGGTTAATTGCAGATAAGATTCTCTTGGAAGTTTCTGCCTGAGCTGCCTTTGAACCTTGGTCCTCAGATCTCAGACTCCTAAGTACCTAGAATTATAGGTGTGAGCTACCAGCACCCAGCTTCCCTGTTCATTTTCATTTTTATTATCTTGGTGCTAATCTTTGTTTATCCAGGTTCTGACATTTTTACCCTGGAATTAATTACCCCAGATGTTTGACTCCACTGTTTTCCAAGCAAACAAAGTAGGCAGGAAATTTGAACTTCCTGAGAAAACTGGCTTTGAGTTTTAAAAAGAAACTTGGGCTTTGAGAGCTTACTTAGTTTATACCTGCTTCTCTTTTCTCTTTCTTTCTTTTAATTTAATTTAATTAATTAATTTTTGTCACTTTAGTTTGGTTTAGTAGAGGTTTTGTTTGTTTGAAGCAAGTCCCACTACATAATCCAGTTGGCCTGGAACTCAGGATCCTCCTTCTTTTAAAATCTCCAAAGTGCTGAGAATATCTTTCTTTCCCTCTGCTTTTCTTCTTTCGTGTGTGTGTGTGTGTGTGTGTGTGTGTGTGTGTGTGTCTTGAGCTCAGAGCTTATTTTTCTTGAGTTTTTTTTTGTTCAAGGCTATCACTTGAGCCACAGTTCTACTTGTGTGAGCCACTGGTGCCTGGCTGTTTTTCATATTACAATTTGTGATCTTGGGGAGATTTGGTCTTGGGGTGGGTTGGAAAAAATTATGTTTTCCCCTTTCCATTAAGCATTTGGTCCTGTTCTTTTGCTTTGCCTTCCCTGAGCCAGGCTCCTTTGGAAAATTGTGTTGTTCTATTTCGTTTCAATGGATTATTCTTTCTGTTGACCAACTCCTTGCTGAGAGCAGTTTCTCGATGCTGGGACCTCTGGCCTAAGATGTCTTTTCACTTTTACGCACTTCCTCTCCCTCTGCAGGACGAGTGCTCACAGATGCAGTCTTTCCTCTAGGCTCGCACAGCTGGGCTCTCCTTGTTTGGGTGAGTGTCCAAAGCCAGACACTTGCCTCTCCTTCCCGCTGTACCAGCACACAGGGCTGCCCTTCGAACAGCAGCAGCACCTCTCTGTCTTATCCTTGTGCAAGAACAATGAAGAAGGGAGGGGAGGGCAATAAGAAAGAACAACAGGATGGGGGGGGAGGGTATGGTCAAATTATTTTCATTTTTTGTTTTTTGGGTTTATTTTTTTGCCAGTCCTGGTGTTTGGACTCAGGGCCTGAGCACGGTCCCTGGCTTCTCTTTGCTCAAGGCTAGCACTCTGCCACTTGAGCCACAGCGCCACTTCCAGCTTTTTCTGTTTATGTGGTGCTGAGGAATCGAACCCAGGGCTTCATGCATGCTAGGCAAGCACTCTACCGCTAAGCCATATTCCCAGCCCTATTTTCATTTTTATTTATTTTCAGAACTGGGGTTTGAAATCAAGGCCTCACCCTTGCTTAGCCTGGTGCTCTTCTCCCCCCACTTGAATCATACCTCCAGCCATGGTTTTTGCTAGTTATTTTAGAGATGGAGTCTATGAACTTTTCTGCCAAGGCCTGGATCTGTCTTTGTAAAGCAGAACTGCTTTGGTTTGATATCTATCTCCCTTCCCTTCAGCCAAAGGTGTTAGGTCAATCAGTATATTCTTCCTTGTGCTAACATAATAACTCTAAAATCTTAGTAGCTTATAACAACCAAGCTAAATTCACACTCATGACTGTGATAAAACTGCATCAGTCCAGCTTGGTGGTGCATGCCTGTAATTCAAGAAAGGAGAGTTGTGAGTTCAAGGTCAGCCTAAGCTACAGAGTGAAGTCCAATCTCAAAACATAAATAAAACTAAAAGAGACTGCATGTCTTGATCTGCTCAGGCTACAAGAACACAACTTTATAGATCAAGTTGCTTTAAACACCAGAATTAATTTTCTCCCATGTCTGGAGGCAAGATATTCAAGGTCAAGGTTCTGGCCAATTCATTTTCTGGAGACAACACTTCCTGGCTTGAAAACAGTTGCCATGTCACTATGTCCTCACATAGCCTTTCCTTGGTTCAGATTCAGAGAGAGACAGACACATTGACAGAGAGACAGAAAAAGCACTCTAGGTTCCCGTTTACAAGGACACAGATCACATCATATTCCCACCACTACTATCTCATTAACCATAATCATTTCCTTAAAGCCCCATCTCTGAATACCATATGCAGTTTTCTGTGGCCCAATTCAATCCACAGCTTGGATCAGACAAAAGCCCTACACCACCTCTCCTCATTCTAACACCCAGGGCACAAGCATCTTGAATTTTGTCAGTTTCTGTGGTGGAGGGGACTCACACCCACAGTAAAATGCTTTGGTCAGAACAGAAGAATGTCATCATTGGCCAGCACTTGTCCTGGTCCCACACAGCACTTAGTATACTCCCACAAGGCATAAAGCTGGGAAGTAGTTTGTGAACACTATTAATGATTACCATAGGAAATAAATGACATTACTGACTTTACCAGAGTCTTTGGCTAAAATTACATATATAAGAATTAGAAGCTAGCCAGGTGCCCAGTGGCTCACACCTGTAATCCTAGCTTCTCAAGAAGCTGAGATCCGAGGATCGTGACTTGAATCCAGACTTCCTATGAAAGTCTGTGAGACTTTTTTTTTGGTACAAGACCGAGACTCAAATTCAGCATCTGACACTTTCACTCATTGGCTGGGACTCTACCACCTGAGCCACTCCTCCAATCCCATCCATGAGAGACTCTTACCTCCAATTAACTACCAAAATAAGCTGGAAGTGGAGCTGGCTGTGGCTCAAGTGGTAGAGCAATAGCCTTGAGCACAAAAGCTCGGGGACAGCACATAAGCCCTGAGTTTAAGCACCAGGATCAACACACACACAAAAAGAATTATGAGCCAGACACCAATGGCACACACCTGTAATTCTAGCCAGCTACCCAAGAAACTCACAGCCAGCCCAGGCAGGAAAGTCTGTGAGATTCTTGGCTCCAATTAACCAGCAAAATGCTGGAAGTAGAGGTGTGTCTCAAGTGGAAAAGAACTAGGCAGAGCAAAACAGCACAGGACACCACCCAGACTCTGAGTTCAAATCCCAGGACCAGCTCAAAAAGGAAAATCATTAGCAGAGGATGAGCTGGAAGTGGAAAATTGGCTAGAAATGTGGTGAAGTGGTTAGAACACTTGCTTAGCAAATGGAGGGACTAGTGTTCAAACTCCAGTATCACAAAGAAAAATAATTATTACCTACTTTCACAACAGTACCACCCACAATGGCCAAAAGGTTTAGAAACAGCTCAGATATCCAACAGTGAATTAATGGGATACAGATAATCAGGATGTGGTATATACAGGTAGTAGACTAGTATTCACCTTAAGGAAAATGAAATTCTGATACATGCTACCACATAGATGAATCTTGAAGACATACTAGTTGAAATGTGCCAGATCAACACACAAAAAAAGGACAAATGCTATATGATTTCACTTATGTAAGTATTTTTGTGGTAGTACTAAGACTTGAACTCAGGGCAACTACTTGACAGGCACTCTACTAATTGAGCCACGCCCCTGACTGTATTTTATTTTTCAGGCAGAGACCTGTGTTTTTTCCCAGGGCAACTCTCTCTGATGGATTCTTCCTAATTATGCCTCCCATATAGCTGAGATGACAGGTATATACTACAACACCCAACTTATTGATTGAGATGGGGGTCTCAATAACTTCTTGACCAAGCTGTCCTCAAACCATGATCCTCTAATCTCTAACTCCCTAGCAGCTTGACTAGTAAAGACTTGCTGGAAATAGACAGGCACCAACACACCAAACCATAATATACTTTTTGGGGGGGTGAGGAGGGGGCAGTCCTGGGCTTGAACTTTGGCCCTGGCTCTGTCTCTGAGCCTCTTTGTACTCAAAGCTAGCACTCTACCACTTGAGTCACAGCACCACTTCCAGCTTTTTCTGAGTAGTTTATTGGAGATGAGTCTCTTGGACTTTTCTGCCTGGGTTGGCTTTGAACCATGATCCTCAGATCTCAGCTTACTGAGTAGCTAAGATTATAGGCATGAGCCACTGGTGCCCAGCTTATACTACATATTAATATTACTAATCTATTCACAGTCTGTCCCTAAACTCATTATTTATTTTATTTTGTTGCTAGTCCTGGGGCTTGAACTCAGGGCCTGGGCACTGTCCCTGAGCCTCTTTTGCTCAAGGCTAGCACTCTACCACTTGAGCCACATCACCACTTCTGGCCTTTTCTGTGTATGTGGTATTGAGGAATCGAACCCAAGGCTTCATGCATGCTAGACAAGCCATTCCCATTAAGCCATTCCATTAAGCCACATTCCCAGCACTCTTCTAGCTTGATGGTGGCAGGTCTCTACACACAAGACAAAGATCAATCACAGGTGTTCTCCTGAGCAAGCAGCTGCTTTGAGCAAGATGGCCACATCCCAGTGCCCAAGCTGGCTGCCTAGTGTCTATGTGAATCTTGATTTATAACCCAAATATACACATTGTATATAGGACCTAATCTTGTCAGTGTCTGTGTGTGTGCACGCACGCACTCACACACCAGTACTGGAGCTTGAACTTGGGGCCTGGGCACTGTCCCTTAGCTTTTTCACTCAAAACTGGTGCTCTACCACTTGAGCCACACCTCTACTTCCACCTTTTGGGTACTTAATTGGAGATGTGCCTCTCAGAGTCTTTGCTGTCCAGCTGGCTTCATATTTAGATCCTCAGATCTCAACCTCCCGAGTAGATGGATTTCTGGTGTAAGCCTGGCTGAAAAAGGATTTTCCTGTACACAGATTGAGCAGGTTTGGGGACCAAAGGATGCCAAAGGATTCCTAGGCAGGAAGAACTAGAAAACAAACTCAGTCTTTCTCACTTCATCTCCCTGTCTCCTTCCTCCTCCCTCAGTTCACCTGAATGATTTCCAAGTGTAAGAAAGAAGAGATAGGGCTGGGAATATGGCCTAGTGGTAGAGTGCTTGCCTCGTGTACATGAAGCCCTGGGTTCAATTCCTCAGCACCACAAATATAGAAAAAGCCAGAAGTGGTGCTGCGGCTCAAGTGGTAGAATGCTAGACTTGAGCAAAATGAAGCCAGGGACAGTGCTCAGGCCCTGAGTCCAAGGCCCAGGACTGGCAAAAAAAAAAAAAAAAAAAAGAAAGAAGAGATAGACAATTTATTCCACATCACCCAAGCTACAGACCAGGCAGGGAGGAGGAGGAGGAGGGGAAAGAGGGGAAAGGTGGCTTGCGTTCTCTTTTGCTCAATCCCTGCTGTGATGAAAACCAGCCTATACCAAGGATTGTGTGAATGAGCTGTAAGTCTGAGACAAGCAGTCAGAAGCTGGTGGCTGCTCATTGTGATGCAGATTTGGGACTTCCTCCTTGTAGCTGGAAGTGTCTGAGATAGTCTTAAGCTCTTGGTCGCTTGGGGACTCTTCCACTATGCTGGAACTGCCAAAGCAGGCAATCTTCATGGAGGTTCCACTCAGAATGAGGCTCCAGAAATTTTTGTGGTTGAGATAGCAAAGGATTCCTGGGGAAGAACAGAGGCCAGGAGAGCAGGAAGTGGAAAGCAGAGCTGGGCCCTGGAGGCTTATACCTGTAGTCCTAACTACTCATGAGCCTGAGAGGATCACGGTTCAAAGCCAGCCATGGCAAGAAGTCCATGAGACTCTTATCTCCAATTAACCTCCAGACTAGAAGTGGAGCTGTGGCTCAACATGGTAGAATGCTGACTTTGAGAAAAAGAGCTTAGGGACAGCACCTAGATCCTGAGTTTAAGCCCCACAACTGAACAAAAAAAAAAAAAAGATTGACAAGCAGGTTGAGAGAAGAGGGACCATTAAGTCCCTAACAGCTTTTCTGTCAATGCCCCTTCCCTTCCTCCCACCATTGCCTCTTCCCACCATTTCCCCTTCTGCCCTTCCACTCTGGCCCTGCTTCCCCCAGGCCTCCTGCTGTCTACTTACCACAGATGATATACAGCTTAAACACAAGCCAACCAATGAAATAGCTCCAGCCAATAGGAATGGAGACATTTCTCTTCAACTCAAAGATCCAGAGGTTAATGGGGAACAGCAGAAGCGTGAGAAAGATGAAGGTGACTAGGAGACAGAAAGCAGAGGTCTCATTCTCATTGAGGAATCCCACAGGAGACTCCACATTGTCTGCGAGGCCAGAGCCACCAGCCACAGCTCCCACCAACACACAGAATTCCGACTCAAGGAATCGCCTCCACCTCCCGGTGGCCAGGAAATGATATAATTTGACTTTCAGTTCTCTTTTCCCACCACTTCCAACCCCAGAGACCCCTGCTCCCCACTCCCCATCCAGAAAAGGAGTGCCAGGAAGATAGATGAAGGCTAGAAGAATGGAGGTTCTTCTTCAGAGCTTGGGAGGGAGGGGAGCAGGCACCTTCACAAAAGCTCAGGATGGTCCCAACCAAGCTGAAGTTAGGCAAACTCTGAAGATAAGGCAGGTAGGGCAGGTGCAACCAGATAGTGAGGATGAGGCCCAGGGCTAAGGCCAGGAGGAAAGTCATCATGGCCACCAAAAATATAGGGTGATGTATCCACAGATTATAACTGTCTGGGGAAAAGAACAAAAACAGAGACACTCTAAATTTACAAAAGATGAAACAGAATCAAGTGAGCAAATATACAAAAAAAAAAAAAATGTTCAGCCCCACTCATCACCAAAGAAATGTTTTGTTTTGTTTTTTGCCAGTCCTGGGGCTTGGACTCAGGGCCTGAGCACTGTCCCTGGCTTCTTTTTGTTCAAGGTTAGCACTCTGCCACTTGAGTCACAGCGCCACTTCTGGCTTTTTCTGTGTATGTGGTGCTGAGGAATCAAACCCAGGGCTTCATGCATGCTAGGCAAGCACTCTACCACTAAGCCATATTCCCAGCCCGAAATGTACATTTTATATAATAATAAAATAATGTTAGCTAGACACAGGTGGCTCATGCCTGTAATCCTAGCTACTCAGGAGGCTGAGATCTGAGGACTGCAGTTCAAAACCAGCCTGAGCAGGAAAGTCTGTGAGACTCTTATCTCCAGTAAACTACTCAGAAAAAGCCAGAAGTGGTTCTGTGGCTCAAGTGGCAGAGTGATAGCCTTGAGTACAAAGAACTCATGGACAGCACCCAGGCCCAGATTTTAAGTCCCAGGACCAGCCAAAAAATAATAAAAATAGAAAGTAAAATAATGTTGTACTTACTAAATAAACCAATATAAGCCGAATGCTGGTGGCTCATGCCTATAATCCTACCTCCTCAAGGGGCTGACAGCTGAGGATAGAAGTTCAAAGCCCCCCTGAACAGGAAAGTCAGTGAGATATTTTTCTTCAGTCAAGAACCAAAAAGACAAAAGTGGAACTATGGCTCAAATGGTAGAGCACCACAGAGAAGCTAAGGGACAATGTCTAGGCCCTGAGTTCAAGCCTCAGTACACACACACACACACACACACACACACACACACACACACACACACAGAGCAAAGTGAAACAGGTTCTGTTGGATGTGGGGAATGAAAACCAGCAGGAGTGAGGAGGGCTAAAAAGGATGGCGAATGAGCTGGGAATATGGCCTAGTGGCAAGAGTGCTTGCCTCGCATACATGAAGCCCTGGGTTCAATTCCTCAGCACCACATATATAGAAAAAGGCCAGAAGTGGCTCTGTGGCTCAAGTGGAAGAGTGCTAGTCTTGAGCAAAAAAGAAGCCAGGGACAGTTGTCAGGCCCTGAGTTCAAGCCTCAGGACTGGCAAAAAAAAAAAAAAAAAAAAAAAAAAGAGAGAGAGAGAGAGAGAGAGAGAAAGGATGGCGAATGAGGATGAATATGGGCCAAGTAGTTTGTTTACTTTCATGTATGAAACTATTACAATGAAATCTGTTGAAGTTGTTTTAAAAAGGGGAGAGGCCCCAAGAGTGATAAGAGAAAGTGAGGTTAAGAATACGTTTTGGTTTTTTGCCAGTCATAGGCTTGAGTCACTGTCCTTGAGCTTCTTTTGCTCGAGGCTAATGCTCTATTACTTTGAGCCACAACGCCACTTTCAGCTTTTTTTGTTCATGTGGTACTAAGGAATCGAACCCAGGGCTTCATGCATGCTAGGCAAGTACTCTACCACTAAGCCAACTTCCCAGCCAAGGTTAAGATACATTGTATACTTGTGTGGAAGTATCACAATGAAACTCCTCTTGTACAACTAATTCATACTAATAAAAATACATAATTTTATCTTCTTGCCAGTCCTGGGGCTTGAATTCAGGGCCTGGGCACTGTCCCTGAACATCTTTTGCTCTAAACTAGTGCTCTACTACTTGAGACACCATTTCACTTCTGGCTTTTTTTGTGATTAACTAGAGATAAGAATCTCACTTACATTTCTGCCCAGGCTGGCTTCAAATCATGATCCTCAGAACTCAGCTTCCTGAATAGCTACTATTACAGCTCTTAAGTCCAACACCAACTCATGCCTGTAATCCTAGCTACTCAGAAGTCAGAGATCTGAGAATTAAGAGTTTAAAGCCAGCACTAACAGAAAAAAGTCTTTGAAACTTATTTCTAATTAACCAGCAAGAAAAAGGCAGAAGTAGTGGTGTTGCTCAAGTAGTAGAGAGCCATCCTTGAATGAAAAAGCCAAGCAAGCCTAGTGCAGGTGGTTCACATCTATAGATCCTCACCACTCTGGCTGGGAATGTGGCTTAGTGCTAGAGTGCTAATAATAAATACATACATACATACATACATACATGCCAATAAATAAATAAAAGCCAAGCAAGAGCCTGAGGCCCTGAGTTCAAGCCCTGGTATGTACACAGAATTATATATCTTAGTAATAAATAAAGATTTAATTGAAAAAATTGAGTAACTACACAATAAATGATACTTTTCTTTTCCCCAAACTTATTGCTATAAGGCTGGGTTTTTTTTCTTTTCTTTCCTTTTCCTTTCTTTTCTTTTATTTATTCATTTATTTATTGCTTATTTTGTTTTTTGCCAGTCCTGGGGCTTAAACTCAGGGCCTGAGCACTGTCCCTGGCTTCTTTTGCTCAAGGCTAGCACTCTACCACTTGAGCCACAGTGCCACTTCTGGCTTTTCCTATATTTGTGGTGCTGAGGAATCGAACCCAGTGCTTCATGTACACAAGGGACGCACTCTACCACTAGGCCATATTCCCAGCCCCGGCTTTTTTTTTTTCATAGTGGAAGAAATTAATAGCCCTATACTTTTTTATTTATGTTCAGAGAAATGAACATGTGGAACTAAACCTCTAGTTTCCCTGGAGCTGAGAAAGGAGGCCCAATTCCTAAGAGATTAGGAGAGATGAGACTCACTTCAGGAAATAAATAATTGCAAAAATTCAAGGAAGCAAGGAACAGACACTAGACAGAAAAGGGAAATTCCTTGGAGCCAGAGGTGGCCCAGAGAGGCAAGGAAGGCCTCAAGGCAGAGGCACAGGAAATGGCTGGGACCAGAGCATTGACTAGGAGAGAGCATTCCAGGATATCCCGCCCAGTACCCTGGGTATTCAAGCCTAGTGGAAGGAAATGCTCTCCTCAGCCTGCACCTGGCTCTTCTCCCACATGTAATGTGGGATTCAAACGTATCTGTCAGCTGGGTGCCCATTTCTCATGCCTGTAACTCAGAAGGCTGAGAGGCGAGGATCGTAGTTCTAAGCCAGCCTGGGCAAGAAAGTCTGTAAGACTCTTATCTCTAATTAACAGGCAAAAAGGTGGAAGTAGCTGGGTACTGGTGGCTCATGCTTGTCATCCTAGCTACTCAGGAGGCTGAGATCTGAGGATAGTGGTTCAGAGCCAGCCTGGGCAGCAAAATCTGTGAGACTCTTATCTCCAATTAACCACCAGGAAACTGGAAGTGGTGCTATGGCTCAAAGTGGTAGAGAGCTCTAGCCTTGGGTGAAAAAAATTCAGGGACAGTACCCAGGCCCTGAGTTCGAACCCCAAGACCAAAGTGGAGCTTCTAGTAGGGTGCTATCCTTGAGCTAAACAAGTCCAGGTAACTGGGTGCTGGTAGCTCACACCTGTAATCCTAGCTACTCAGGAGGCTGAGATCTGAGGATCACAGTTCAAAGCCAGCCCAGGCAGAAAAATTCGTGAGACTTTTATCTCCAATTGATCAAGATTAATTAATCACAAAGCCCAAAGTGGCGGAGGAGGAGGAGGAGGAGGAGGAGGAGGAGGAGGAGGAGGAGGAGGAGGAGGAGGAGGAGGAGGAGGAGGAGGAGGAGGAGGAGGAGGAGGAGGAGGAGGAGGAGGAGGAGGAGGAGGAGGAGGAGGAGGAGGAGGAGGAGGAGGAGGAGGAGGAGGAGGAGGGAGGAGGAGGAGGAAGAGGAGGGAAAGGAGGAGGAGGAAGGAGGAGGAGGAGGAGGAGGAAAGGAGGAGGAGGAGGAGGAGGAGGAGGGAAAGGAGGAGGAGGAAGGAGGAGGAGGAGGAGGAGGAGGAGGAGGAAGGAGGAGGAGGAGGGGGAAAGAAGGGGTTGGTGGAGGAGGAGGAAGCTCAAGGACAGCATCCAGGTCCTGAGTTCAAGCCCCAAGACAAGTAACAAAAAAGAAAAAAAAATGAAAGCATAACTGTGGCTCAAGTAGTAGAATGCCAGCTTTGAACAGAAAACACTAAGGGACAGTGCTCAGGCCCAAGTTCAAGTCTCAGTATTCACACACACACACACCCCTCTTGCAGTTTTAGAAGCAGAGTGCTGACTCTGGATTTAACCAAAGTGGGTGACATTTTCCAATTAACGATTCAGTTTGACCACACCAGGAGAAGAAAACCAAGTGCCTTTGTAGGTCTTAGTGTCCGTAGAGTGCCATCTTGCAGGCCACAGAACAATGCCTGGAGAGAGAAGACAAAGGCAGGTCCCTCCCACCCCCCTGGAGCCTGGGCTGCGGGAGGGCTCACCACTGCCTGCATTAGAACAGCCCTTGGATTTGCAGAGGTACATGAGTCCCATGGACATGGTGGACACGAAGCTGTAGACTTTGTTGGTGACGTTCACAGGGCAGCGCTGGAAGAAGCGGCTCCCAGAGGGGTATAGCCACTTCCCGGAGAAGACCATGAGCAGGAGCAGGAAGAAGGCCAGCAGGCTGATCTCCGCAGCCGCCACCTGCGCCAGCCAGCGGAAGGTGTGGGTGACTCTCCACAGGAAGGGCAGCTGGGAGTTCCGACGCTCTCTGGGCCAGTTGTGGCTGTTGGAGGAAGGGATAGGGGTCTGCAGCCTTCTTTGGTGCCAGGCTTGAGCTCTGCCACTCCAGCCCTGCCTCCTCCTTTGGTGCCAGGCTCAAGCGCTTCCACTCCAGCCATACAGCCCTCTCCCCCTTCCTTTCCAGGTCTTCTGCTCCTAGGGGCATACAACCCCTTCTCTCCTTTACCTCAACTCCCAGGCGAGGCCCTCCTCTTGCCCTACTCACTTGCCCCTCCTTCTCCGAATACTCTCAGGGGAGGGATCCGATTGGACCAGAGTGTCTGCTGTCTGGGAAAGAATGTGAGGAGAAGCGTTCATGTCAGACACCTGAGCTCCAGACCCAACGGAAGCGCTCAGCCTATTCTGCCGGCCGGGCCCCTAACTGCCACAGAACATTCCTGGGGAGCTGTGAGATGGGGGAGGGGACCCCAAGCTTCAATTCCAACCCTTTCTGGAAACTCAGTTTCTCAGGGCCCAGTCCACAGCTGTGGATATGATGTCTCCCTCTGGCTTCTGCTTCTCTGCTTCAGTTGGCATCTCTGAGAGTTCTCCCTTTGTCTTCCTGTGTCCTTCCCCAGCCCCAACCCCAACTCTAGTCTTCACTGGTCGAGCAGGGAGGGAGGAAAACACTTTCTCTCAGCAGCTTTAGATGCATCTTCCAAAGATGCCATCCATAAACCTCTTCATGCTGTCCCCAGCCCCTTTGTCTCTCTCTCCATCTCTGCTCACTTCTAATTCTTCTGTGTACCTTACTTCTTCCCTTCTTTTCAGCACCAGATGAAGGAAGACATATTGAGATAAGTGTGTGTGTGCGTGTGTGTGTGCGCATGTGTTATTACTGGGACTTAAACTCAGTGCCTTTGCTCTCACTTGGCTTTTTTGCTCAAGGCTGGTGCTCTACCACTTGAGTCACACTTCCACATTGGGCTTTTTGTTGGTTAATTGGAGATAAGAGTCTCATGGGCTTTTCTACTCTGGCTGGCTTTGAACCACTAGCCTCAGATCTCACCCTCCTACGTAGACAGGATTATAGATATGAGTCACCAGCTCCCAACTTTAGATGATTCTTTTAGCCTTTTTTCCACTGTGTGTGTGTGTGTGTGTGTGTGTGTGTGTGTGTGTGTATACCTGTTCTAGGACTTGAACTCAGGATCTGCACACATTTTTGTCCTCAAGGCTAGCCCTCTACCAGTTGAACCACAGCTCCATTTCCAGTTTTTTTTATTTTTTAGTGTTAATTGGAGATAAAAGTTTCATGGACTTACCTACCAGGGCTGGCTTTCAATCTCAGTCCTCAGATTTCAATCTCCTGAGAAGCTAGGATTACAAGCATGAACTGGCCCAACTAGATAATTATTTTTTAGGACTCACTAGCAAACCAAAGGACCCAAAGCAAAGGCTGGTTTCTTGAGGCATCCTTGCATGTAGTTGGCAGCAAAGGATAAAATGCAACTCCAGTTAGTTTAAGCAAAGGGCCATTAACTCTGAATCCCAAGGTCACTTGCAGAGCTGGCCTTCAGGAATAGTTGACATTCTGCGAAGGCTCTGACCCGTCTCTTCTTCTTGAGCATCTTGTCCATTCTCTGCAGGCCCACAGGCTTCTCTGCTCCTGTGAACATGTGGAGAATGTGGCCCCTGTGCCCAGAGTTGTGTACCTGACCCCCCGTGGCTGTCACAGAAGGGAGCAGTCAGTGAAACACGCTCTAGCCCTGGCAGACACAAGCGCCTTCCTCAGATCAGCCATGCTGAGAGGCACCAGCCTAGAGACTAAACCTTGAAAATGGCAGGAGAAGGTGCTGGAAGAGGGGACAGTGCTGGGCTGTTGGAAGGTCATTCACCCAGAGCCAGAGGTCATTAGGATTGTGTTTCCTTCCTCCAGTCTTTTTTTTTTTTTTTTCTGGAGTTTCTAATAATAGCCAACAGTTCTCTCAACAACATACTGTCATGTGGAAGAATCTTAGAAATTTAATGTTTCCTGAAGACCATAACTCCTGGAAGATCACACTATAAATAGATATCCCCCTTTTTTAATAGAGCCCATCAACAGTCACAACTAAACAAGGCATGGTTTAATCATACATGTGGCCTGAACTCAGGGCCTGGGCACTGTCCCTGAGCTTATTTTGCTCAAGGAGAGCACTCTACCACTTGAGCCACAGCACTACTTCTGGCTTTTTCTGTTTATGTGGTGTTGAGGAATTGAACCCAGGGCTTCATGCATGCAAGGCAAGGACTCTACCATTAAACCACATTCCCAGCCCCCCGGTATTTTTTTTAAGCAGTGGAATAATAAACACCATATTTTATGCTAGGAAGAGAGGAGAGGGGCAGGGCAGGTCCCACTGGCACAGTTACAGGTGATTAATTGGTATTAATCTAGTTCTTGGTTTAGGGAGTAAGTACAGGCAATTGATCATATGCAGATCCTTTTATATAGAACAGATTTCATGTATTTTGAAGATGTATCAAACATTGTTTCCAAAGGTAACTGGACATAATTCAAGAAAGGAAATATAATCCTGGAGAGTATCAGCTCAGTAATGGAAGATATTTACATGGTGTCACAATATATAAAGTAAATAGTGATTGCTGGGTTTCAACTCAGCATCAACAGATGAACAAAGAGCGGAAGACTAGATAAGAACTCCAAGAGTAAACACGGAAGCCTTGGCAGGGACCAAGCAAAAGCCTAGAAGAGATAGCTGGAAGGTGGAAAAACTTGGCCAATAAATTTCCTGGCTCCTTTGCTGCAGGAAATTGGCAAACTTTTTCTGTGAAGGTCCAGATAATAAAAACTTTAGGCTTTTTTCTTTTTTTAAGATCCTGGGACTAGAATTTAAGGCCTAGGCACTATCTCTGAGCTTCATTTTACTCAAGGCCCGTGCTCAACCACTTAAACCACAGCTCTACTTCCAGATTTTTTTAGTAGTTTATTGGAGATAAGAGTTTCATGGATTTTGCTGCTGGGCCTACTTCAAACTGTGGTCCTCTGGGGCTAGGAATATGGCTTAGTGGTAAAGTGCTCGCCTCATATACCTGAAGCCCTGGGTTCAATTCCTCAGCACCACATATATAGAAAAAAAAAAAGCCGGAAGTGGCACTGTGGCTCAAGAGGTAGAGTGCTAGCCTTGAGCAAAAAGAAGCCAGGGACAGTGCTCAGGCCCTGAGTCCACGACCCAGGAATGGCAACAAAAACAAAACAAATAAACAAACTGTGATCCTCAGATCTCAGCCTCTTAAGTAGCTAGGATTATAGGCATGAGCCACTGGCACCTAGCTACTTTAGGCTTTGTGAGCCAGGCAATCTCTATTACAACTACTCAATTTAGCCACTGGAGTCTAACAGCCATCCCAGACCATATGTAAATGAAAGGGAGTGATTATTACAAGATACAAGGCTTTAAGTCAGATGCTGGTAGCTCACATTTGTAATCCTAGCTAATCCTACTCAGGAAGCTAAAATCTGAGGATAGAGTCAAAGCCTGGTGGACAGGAAAGTTCACAAGACTGTTCATTTCTAAATAACCAAGGAAGGAAGGAAGGAAAGAAGGAAGAGAGGGAGGGAGGGAGGGAGGAAGGAAGGAAGGAAGGAAGGAAGGAAGGAAGGAAGGAAGGAAGGAAGGAAGGAAGGAAGGAAGGAAAGAAGGGAGACAAACAAGAAACCAAGAAGCCAGGTAACAGTGGCTTATCCCTATAATCCTAGCTACTCAGGAGACTCAGATCTGAGGATCTAGGTTAAAAGCCTGCCCAGGCAGGAAAGTCTGTGAGACTTTAAACTACAAAAAAAAAAAAAAAAAAAAAAAGCAAAAACAGGAGCTGTGGCTCAAGAGCTGGAGTACTAGCCTTGAGCAAAAAGGTCAGGTCCTGAGTGAAAGAGAGAGACAGAAACTGAGACAGAGAGGAAAGGGAGGGAGGGAGGAAGGGAGGGAGGGAGGAGGGAGGGAGACTGAAAGAGAAAGTAAGAAAGAATTTGACAGATTACCCTGCAAATCTTATGGAGTAACAACTCCTTGCAGGGTGCATCCTTCAAGAGTGAACTCATGTTCATGGATAAGGACTTCCTTAGCATCAAACTTATTCATCTCTATAATCATTTCTATAATTCCCAAGCACATTTTGATCTGTATTAGCCCACAGGGTCATGCTCTAGCATGTGCCCTGTATCATGGACATTTATGTTATTTGGCTGGCTCTTTTTGCTTTGGGGAACAACACTACCCTACCTAATGGACAGCTGACTTTCATTCTGGCTTCTTACCCATCTGAACAAACTGTACTGTCAAGAAATTTCCCACTTTAAGGATCCCAGTCAGAGTTGGGTACAGGTGTCTCACACCTGTAATCCTAGCTACTCAGAAGGCTGAGATCTTTGGATCACAGTTCAAAGCCAGGGATGGGGGGAGGTATCTGCCAGGGCCCTGATGGCTCACCAGGAAACTGGAAGTAGAGCTGTGGCTCAAAGTGGTAGAGTGCTAGCCTTCAGAAAAAGAAAAAAAAAAAAAAGCTCAAGATAGCACTCAGGCCCTGAGTTCAAGCCCCAGGACCAACAACCAAAAAAAAAAAAAAGTTTATAGACTCTTACCTCCAAATAACCAGCCAAAAAGGCAGAAGTAAAGGTGTTGGCTCAGTGGCAGGGTGCCAGACTTGAGCAAAAAGCCAAGTGAGAATGTGAGGTTCTGAGCTCAAGCCCCAGTACTGGCACCAACAGGAAGGGGAGGGGAGGGAGGAAAGAAAAGTTACTTTCCCAACCTTCAAATGAGAGCAAGCACATAATGGAGGATCAGTCAGACACAATGTCCCTGGATATAATCTCAGGAGCCAATGATGCAAATAGTAAGGACAGTGAGGATGCACTTCATAGAGGCAATGGTACAGAGCCAGGAGCAGTGGGATGAGCAGCATGCATAGCCATATCTGCTGTGAATAATCCTGGATGTGTTGGGGGCATCGACCTGTCATCCAGGCAGCCAGGACTGGGCTGCTGCACCAGTGCATGATTTCTAGACCAGTACCACAGGTGCTTTTGGAGGTACCTTAGCTCACTTTTTTTTTTTTTTTTTGGTAGGTTGTAGGGTCCAGAGCTTGGGCACCATCCCTGACCTCTTTCACTCAAGGCTAGCACTGTACCACATGGAGTCACAGCTCCACTTCTGGTTTTCTGGTGGTTAGTTGGAGATAAGAATCTCACACAGTTTCCTGCCCAGACTGGCTTTGAACCATACTTCTCAGATCTCAGCCTCCTGAGTAGCTAGATTACAAGGATGAGCCACCAGCACCCAGCACTTAGCTCACTCACTTCTTGGGGCTGGGAATATGGCCTAAAGGTAGAGTGCTTGCTTTGCATACATGAAGCCCTGGGTTTGATTCCTCAGCACCACATGTATAGAAAAAGCCAGAAGTGGTGCGCTATCTCAAGTGGTAGAGTGCTAGCCTTGAGCAAAAAGAAGCCAGGCCCTGAGTTCAAGCCCCAGGACTGGCAAAAAAAAAAAAAAAAAATCTCACTTCTGCTTTTCAGATGATTCCATACAAACCCAATATCCTCTCCAGAAATACCAGTTTCTGTTTATAACTAATTTCTGTTTATAACTAGAACCTTGACTGTGTTGTCAGCTTCCTAATACATAAAAAATATCCAAGGGAATTAGAGAAGGGAAGGGGAGCATCAAAATGGTGAGATAAAGGGTAGGAGACAAACCAGTGCAAAAGCAATACTTACAAGACAATATGCTATAAACTAACTTGCACAACTTGGGGGTTGGATTGGGGAGGAGCGAAGATAAGAGAAAAATGAGGGAGAAGGTAACAAGTTTAACAAGAACTCACTACCTTTTGTATGTAACTGTAACCCCTCTGTACATCACCTTAACAAATAAAAAAAATATTAAGGGGCTGTGTGCTGGTGGCTCACGCCTATAATCCCAGCTACTCAAGAGGCTGAGATCTGAGGATTGCAGTTCAAAGCCAGCCTAGGCAGAAAAGTCCCCTTGAGACTCTTATCTCCAATAAACTACTCAAAAAAGCCAGAAGTGGCGCTCAAATGATAGAGAGACTCTGGAGGTAGAGTCTTTCTACCTCCTGCTGTTGTCATGGTAGTTTCTATCCTGGGCAAGTTGTCGTATGTACAGTGAAGGGTAGGTTGATGGCCTCTTGTAGAGAAAACCCTGTCGCAAGCCTGCTTCCCCCACTCTCCAGCAACTCTCTGTTTTTCTGTGGGTGGCCTCTGATATCACATGACCGTTCTCTGACATTGGTTGGGTCTGGGCAGCCCCATTAGCTCTTTGCTCTCTCCTCTATTGAGCTCTATGTGTCTGGGGCAGGGGAGGGTGGAAAGGAGGAGCCTGGTACCGCCAGCCAATCTGTGATCCATTTTTGTTCCATCCAAACCTGGAATCCAGCTCATTTTGCAGCTTACAGTTGAGGTTGACTGAGTGATGGCAGGTGGCAGATAATGCAGACATGCATTGTGAAGACCAATGTTTGGGGAAGAAGGACCTGTAGGCCTCAGAGGTCTGGAGCCCATCTACCAGGCACTTTGTGTCCCTCAGCCTCTTCTGCTAGGCCTCTTTTAATGAAATTTTATTGACAAGGTGATGTACAGAGGGGGTACAGTTACATAATAAGGTAGTGAGTACATTTCTTGTCATATTTATTATACCCTCCCTCATTTTTCTTTCCCTTCCCTAGTTCAGGCAAGCATATATACAATATCCAGTGTACCAAAATCATATACAGTAACCACCTGTGGTACGCCACAGGAAATTCACCTAGTACATAAAACCTAACAACGAAAAAATCCTCCTGTTTCCTTCTCTTGGAGTTCATTTTACTTAGCCTCATCTTATATAATCATATGTACATAGCTGTTGAGCTATTGTGATCCTCTGATAGGTCTATCCTAGACCTTTTATGTTTGTTTAGTAATTGTTTGGTTTTAGATACATAATGTAAAGTCGCTGACCCAAACATGTGGAAATACCATTTGAAAAGAAGTTTGTTATTTTACAGACCTGATTTCTACTGTTATCCTCTCCCCTCCCTAACAATCATATATCAAGGACACCGTGCACCTTTGTTCTCTGTGTTCTAGGCTTGTCTTGCTCAACATTATTTGTTCAAGATCTGACCATTTCCCTGCGAATACCATTATTTTATCATTTCTAATTGCTATGTAATATTCCATTGTGTACAGGTACCACATTTTTTGATCCATTCATCTGTAGTGGGGCATTTAGGTTGTCCATATTTTGGCTATTGTGAATTGCTCTACTAGGCCTCTTGAAGACTTAATAATATCACCCTTCAACCATCACAGACCCATGGCCTCCAAGACATGCAAATCCAAGGCCCTCCCTCATCTCCACCCCTGGCTACTGACTGTCAAGCTATACCCAGCACAATTTTAGAGCTCAGACTTGATGTTTTTCTTGGAGAGAATAACAGAAAAATGCAGAGTTGAAAGAAGAAATAAGGCATTTAATCACAGGAAGGGGGGCAGTCACCAGACATACATCATGCGCAACAGAATCACCTTCCCGGATTCATATATACACAGCTGCATAAAAGCACATGCACACACATAGATTCTCTGAGATTCACACTCTAGATTCTTCTAGAAGAGAAGTTTCTTGAGAGGGCACAGGAAGTGCTTCTCAGATTCAAAGCATAGGGCCAGACCCTAGTAGCTACTGGCCACTTGAGCCCAGATCACCATCTTCCTTGGCTGATGGCTCTCTCCATTTGTATGGGCTATAGGACTATTTCTCCAACACAGCCCTTACTCTACTGCATTGACTCAGCTTCATCTTTCTTGGCTGTGAGCATACAGAAATACTCATTGGCCAAAGGTTCAGCCAGCTCACTACCCATTGGTCACTCAGTACTAAGCCTTTGTCTCCATTGACAACACATCCAAACTATCCTTATTCTTTCTTATTGTGTAGTGTCAGATGGCCTTTCTTCATTGTCTGCTCAGTCCTGAAACTCAGTCCCCACTGGTTGCCACTAGAGGTAGTGTTTCCACTGATAGTGAATCCAATAAGGCAGATGGATGGTTGGGTGACTGGATGATGGGTTTTATCTTCTTTGTGAAGCCCTGACAGTATCCCAACCTGCCCCAGTCTCCAGCCTGTATTAGGTTGATGGGGAGCTGGGGGTGCTTGAAGAGGACCCCACAGTCTCAAGAAGCCTCTGGTGCTGACGTAGGTGCTTCCTCCTTTCCTGTTCTCCTGTGACTTCACACACCAACTGGGCAGGGAAGGCCCCTGGAAGACCCTTTAGCCAGCCTGGGGAAAGAAAGATAGCCACCCAAATAGGGTGGGGGCAGAGGTCAAGAGAGGAGGAAAAGGAGGCCCCCTGGGGTCTTGGGCCTTGGGGCTTATGGCAGGTGAAGGAAATAATGGAGAAGCCTAGTCGAAAAGCATCAGCAGCAAGCTGAGTGCTGGTGGCTTATGCCTGTAGTCCTAGCTATTCAGGAGGCTGAGATCTGAGGATCAAGGTTGGAAGCCAGCCAGAACAGAGGAGTCTGTGAGACTATCTACAATTAACTACCACAAAAAGCCAAAAGTGGAGCTGAGGCTCAAGCACTGTTCTTGAGCAAAAGAGCTGGAGGACAGGAAGTGGCACTGTGGCTCAAAGTGGTAGAGCACTAGCCTTGAGCACAAGAGCTCAGGGACTTCTTAGGCCAGGCCCTGAGTTTAAGCTCCACAACAGACCAAAAACAAAATAAAACAAGAGCTCAAGGACAGCATCCAATGTCCTGCGTTCAACCACCACAACCAACAAACAAACGAATGAAAGAAAGAAAGAGAGAGAGAGAGAAGGAAGGGAGGGAGGGAGGGAGGAAGGAAGGAAGGATAGAGAAAGGTTCTCTTACCTTCTGGGCTCTTGTGCAGATTCTTGGGAGGAACCCTGGACTCCAGCCCCCGCCCCTCAGTCTTGGAAGGTGTGGATGGCTCTGAACATAGCTCCTGGGAACACTCTGGAAGGGGACCAATGACATTACAGTAGGATTTCAGTCTTCTTAACTTCTCCCTCTATTCTTCTTTTTTTTTCTTTTTTTTTTTGGCGCCAGTCCTGGCCCTTGAACTCAGGGCCTGAGCACTGTCCTTGGCTTCTTTTTGCTCAAGGCTAGCACTCTGCCACTTGAGCCACAGTGCCATTTCTGGCCGTTTTCTACATATGCGGTGCTGGGGAATCAAACCCAGGGCTTCATGTATACGAGGCAAGCACTCTTGCCATTGGGCCATATTCCCACCCCCACCCCCATTCTTCTTAAGATTCACTTTTGCTGCTCTCTTCCTTTCTCTGACACTTACCACAGTCCTCATAGATGGTGTCTGGGGAGCAGGGAAGGGGCCCCGGGGTAGGGAAGGCTCCCAGCCAGCGCTGCATGTCTGATCTGGTAGCAACAAAGACAAAGGGGAACAGTTGGCCCAAGATATCCTCCTTGGGGGTGAGTGAGGCATAGGCCATGGAGGCGAGAGAAGGGGAAGGGGTGGAAGGGTCTTAGAGGGTAGAGGAAGATCCCAAGGGTGCTTTCTGGGTTGTTGTTTTTTGGCGGCGGGGAAGGGAGGTCATGGGGCTTGAAATCAGGGCCTGGGTGCTATCCCTGAGCTTTTTTGCTCAAGACTAGCACCCTACCACTTTGAGCCACAGTGCCACTCCAGCTTTTGAGTCGTTAATTGAAGGTAAGAGTCTCATGGGGACTTTTCTGCCCAGGCTGGCTTTGAACTGTGATCCTCAGATCTCAGCCTCCTAAGTAGCTAGGATTACAGGCATAAACGACCATCACCTGGCTGGGTTTTTGATGTTGTTGCTTTAGTTTGAGGGGACAGAGTCTCTCTATATAGTCCAAGTTGGTTTTAAATTTGTAATCCTTCTACCCCAGCATCTTGACTGCTGCTATCATAGGTGTTCACCACTATGCCTAGCTTTTTAAAATTTACTTTGCCATGCTAGGCCTGGAACCTAGGACCTTATGCAAGCTAAGCAAGAACTCCACTCTCAGGAGTGGAGTTTACCAGGTGCTGGTGGCACATAAGTGTAATCCTAGTTGCTCAGGAGGTTGAGATCTGAAAATCAAGATTCAGAGTCAGCACAGAAAGAAAACTTCAGCTGAGATCTGAGGATCGCAGTTTGAAGCCAGCCAGAGCAGGAAAGTCCATGAGACTCTTTGAGCTGTAGCTCAAAAAATGGTAGAGCACTAGCCTTGAGCAAAAGAGCTCAGGGACAGCACCCAGGCCCTGAGTTCAAGCCTCAGGACTGGCAAAAAAACACAAAACATAAGTTTCAATACGCCCTTACAAGAAAAAAGAAAGGGAGAAAAAATGGGCACCTGTGGCTCAAGCCTTCAGCTCTATAATCCTAGGTACTCAAGAGGCTAAAAATTGCTATTCAAAACCAACTCCAGCTGAACGTCTGTGAGACTCTTAACTCCAATTAAGTACCCTATTAAGTACCCAGTATGCCAGAGCTGGAGCTATGGGTCAAGTGAAGCCTTTCATTCAAACCTTGAGTGAACAAGAAAGAATTTGAAGCCTTGAGTTCAAGTCCCAGCACTGGCACACACACACACACACACACACACACACACACACACACACGAAGATATGACTCACAAGGAGGAAGCTTGGAGTAGCCTGTGGGTGGGACGGCCCTGGTGGTTGCTGAGAAGGGAAAGACGGAATGTTGGGGGTCCAGATGGGTCAGGAACCTGCTGGGCCTGCACCAGGGAGCGATGGGCATAGTCCAGAACCTGCAGCCGCTGCCCACTGCCCAGGGAAGAGGGCATTTAGACAAGAGCTTGGGGTCCTGCCCAATGCCTCCTCTCCACCCAAGCCCAGGTCACACCCTTCCCTGAAGGACCCACCTCTTGGGCTGAGTGATGAGCAGCAAGTCACTAAAGAGCAGCAGGCAAAGGGGGGTAAAGCGAGGGCGGGAGGTGAAGAGCACGCCCCCCTTCCTGCCCCCTAACTCCGTCAGTTCCCCCTGCAATTCCAGGCGGCGTGACCAGGAGACCAGGGGCAGAGCCTAAGAGGAAGCAGAGGAGGTTGTGGCTTTGATGCACTGAGCAAAGAGCAGGATGAGGGAGAGGGCACATCTGGACAGAGACGAACCTTGACTTTGTGGAAGCGCAGCCTTTGGGTGAGTCGGATGAGCTCTTCAGTCTGCTTCATGCGCCCCACCTCGGCACTGCAACGCTCAATGATCTGTGAGGGGAGACAACTCAGCACCCAGCACCCACTCCATCCCTCCCTACCCACCTGCTCACCTCCCCCTGCCTCCACATCCCTTCCTGTCCACCCACCTTGCTGACAGCACCCAGGGCTTTCTGGGCATTCTCGTGCCGATTGGATCCCTCCTCTGTCTGGTGCAGGATATTCTGGGAGCAAAGCAGAAGGTTGTGACTCACCTGCTCCCCAACTCCTGCCTAGAGGACCCAGCCTGTCTCAGAGAGATGCTCTTTTGGGGTTTACAGAGCTGAGGGATTAGTTTCCACAGGGTCAAAAGACATCACTACAGACCAAGTGCCTACCTCTGAGCAAATCATGTTACCTCCTTGAGCCTCAGTTTCTCCATTCTTAAATGGGCATAGGATCTTCCTATATATCAATAGCATCATTGTGCGGTATCAAGGAAGTAATGAAGGAAAAAGGGCATAGTATAATCCTTGGCTTGTAGTAGGAGTGTGTATGTGTGTGTGTGTGTGTGTGTGTGTGCATGCGCGCATGCGCGTGCATGCTTGCACATGCACATATCAGGGTTTAAACTCAGGTAACTCTTCCTCAGCTCCACCAATTATTTTGGCATGACCTGGAGCAAGTTATTTACCGATACTGCAATATCCTTTACCATAAATCATGGGAAATAATAGTTTCTTCGCTCACATGGTTGTTGATGAGTTTAAATAGGCATATGTCACTTGAAGCTGTATCTAGATCCATGCACACAATAGCCATTGAACTGTTATGATGGCTATCTTTGGGTTGGAGGGAGTTGTTTTGTTTTTTGGTGGGTTTTTTTCCCCCAGTTTTGGGGGTTAAACTCAGTTTCTGAGTACTGTCCCTTAGTTTCGTTTGCTCAAGCCACTTGAGCCACAGCTTTTTGCTGGTTAACTGGAGATAAAGAGTCTCACAGAGGGCTGGGAATATGGCCTAGTGGTAAAGTGCTTGCCTTGCATACATGAAGCCCTGGGTTCAATTCCTCAGCACTACATACACAGAAAAAGCCAGAAGTGGCGCTGTGGCTCAAGTAGAGGAGTGCTAGCCTTGAGCAAAAAGAGCAGGGACAGTGATTAGGCCCTGAGTCCCAAGCCCCAGGACTGGCCAAAAAAAAAAAAGCACCTCACAGACTTTCTTCAAGGGCTGGCTTCAAACCCTGATCCTCAGATCTCAGCCTCCTGAATTGCTAGGATGACAGGCATGAGGCACTGGCACCTGGCCCCCAACTTTTTGGCTGCTTATTTTGGAGATGAAGGTCCCACAGACTTTTCTACCTAGGCTGGCCTGAAATGGATCCTCCAGATCTCAGCCTCTGAATAGGGTCTCATTATTTTTATTATACTATTTATACTGAGACTAGATAAAGCCAAGTAGGACATAAAGAAGCTGATTGATAGCCAGAAGCTAGTGGCTTACACTTGTTACCCTAGTGCTCAGAAGGCTGAGACAGGAGGATTGCAAGCTCAAGGCAAGACCTTGTCTCAAAAACAAAAGGCATATATCTGTATACATATGTGTGTGTGTGTGTGTGTGTGTGTGTGTGTGTGTATGAATGAGTGTGTATCAGACCCCCATCTCAACCAGCAAAGAGCTGGGTGCCATGGCATACACCTGTCATCCCAGCTATGTGAGAAGCATAAATAGGAGGTCAAGATTCAGGCTGGCCAGGCAAAAAGTGAGATTCTATTTGAAAACTAACAAAGGGGATGGGGGGAGACAAGAATTGTGGTTCCAGTGGCAGAGCAACTGCCTGGCAATACAAAAGCTCTGAGTTCAAATTCCAGTACCACAAAAAAAAGAACAAACGAATGAAAGAGAGAAAGAAGGGAAAGAAGGAAGAATGGTTGGTAATTTTTACATTACAATCCCCTTGCTGGATGAACTGATTAGGGAAGAGTCAATACCTTATAATAGAAGAGAGATTCTCAACCATTTTATTTCCCAGTATTACTCTCACTAACATACCTTTTCTGCATGTGATTGTTTGTTTGTTTGGAAGTACTAGAGGTTGAACCCAGGGTCATGCACCTGCTAGGCAGTATTCTAGCACTAGGCTATATCTTTAGGCCCTCCCATGAAATCCTAATTGTACAGATAAACACAGTAAATCTGTTTCTCTACTGTAGCCCTTTCACCTTCGACAATCAGTGGAACCACTAAGGTTTTATCTTGTTTTTCATTCCTCATGGAACCAGTATCTGCCCCTTTGGAGGTGAGATCTGCTAGAGATCAAGAAGAAGAAAGTTTAGAACACCAATCTCTAGCCAGAGGTCCTTTTTCTGTCCGCTTAGGCACTGGATAATTCTATGTACAGCAGGGCAAGTCCTAGATGGAGGGGCCCAGCTAGTAAATCGGGGTTTGGAGGATTCCTGTGGTCGTGGTGGGGCCTTAGGGGAGAGTCCTCCAATGGGGCTGGTAGGGCGGGAGCAGCTTGGCTTCCTGTCCAGTGGTACCTGCAGCAGCATTCGGAGCCGCGTGATTCGCTGGAAGGGCAGCAGCAAGAAGGACGGCAGTGGGAGCCTCTCGCACTTGGGCAGGCTCTGCAGTCGCCGGAGCTCCGCAGAAAAGCGCATGTTTGTGTCCCTGCAGAAGCAAACCCAGCTGGCTATTGGTCTAGCTAGCTCTGGCCTCAACTCCAACCCTCCTCCCTGGCTTCCTCCCACACCTCTGGGGTACAGCTGTGTCCCCCTAGGCACCGTGCTTCTCAGCCTTTCTGTTGCCCCAAGTGAACCTCAGTCCAAATGTATTAAATAGAACATTCCAGAAATAAGCTAGGCACTGGTGGCTCATATTTGTAACACTAGCTATCTAGGAGGCTGAGATCTAAGAATCACAATTCAAAGACAGTCAGGTAGGAAAGTCTGTAAGAGTTTTACCCCTAATTAACCACCAAAAAGCTAGAAGTGGAACTATGGCTGAAGTAGGAGAGCACTAGCCTTGAGCCAAAAAAAGCTAAGGGACGGTGCTTAGACACTGAGTTCAAGCCTCAGGACTGACAAAAGAAAAAAAAAATCCAGAAATAAACAATTCGTAAGTTTTAAGTGGAGCATTATTCTGGGTATTGTAATGATGAAATTTTAAGGCCTTTCACTCCATCTCACTTAGGATGTGAACGCTGCCTTTGGCCAGTGTGCCCATGCTGTATTCACTATCTACCTGTTATTTTGTATTATCCCAGTTGTCATATTAACTGTGTCAGCATCATAGTGCTTGTGTCCAAGTAATCCTTATTTTACTTAATAATGAGCCCACAACTCAAGAACAGTGATACTGACAATTCTATTATAGTGTTATAATGTTTAAATTTTTTTGTCTCTTTTTCCACCAATACTGGGACTTGAGCTCAGAGCCAAGCAATTATCCATGAGCTTTTTTTTTTCAGTTGTGGGGCTTGAACTCAGTGCTTGGGAGCTGTCCCTGAGCTCTTTCGCTCAAGGTTAGCACTCTACCACTTTGAGCCACAGCTCCATTTCCAGATTTCTATTGTGTAATTGGAGATAAGAGTCTCACAAACTTTTCTGCCTGGGCTGGCTTTGAACTGCGATCCTCAGATCTCAGCCTCCTCAGTAGCTAGGATTACAGGTGTGAGCCACCAGCACCTGGCTCCATTAGCTTTTTTACTCAAGGCTGGAACTCTACTACTTGAACTACTGCCAGCTTTTTGCTGGTTAATTGGAAATGGTCTTTTCTACCCAGGCTGGCTTCAAACTATAATCCTCAGATTTCAGCTTCCTGAGTAGCTATGTTTGTAGGTATCACTAGCACCCAGTGTAATTTTTCTATTTTGTTATTGGTTATTGTTATCCTCTTACTGTGCCTGAGATAAAGGTATATAACGTACAGGAAAAGCATAGTATGTATATACATATATACACATACACCCAGTTTAGCACTATCCAGTTGGAGTCTTGTGATACTCCATGGAGTTGGGGGCCTCCGGACTCACATGAGGCGGCTGTAGGTCTCCTCCTGATACTGCTGGTTCCTCACATAATCCACATACACAGAGAAAGGACCAACTGCATGGACATGTACCACGTCACACAGGTCGCTGATGTGAGGGGAAGAGCGCACACGGGACAGTAGCGTCCCTAGAAACCTGAAGGAATGGGAAAAGCAAGTGATGAGGAGTGAGATCCAGGTCTTCTGGGTTGTTGAGATGAGTGCTAGAAACGAACTGGGTGTGCAAGGAAGGGCCTGGCTCAGCTGAGACATGCTCATCCAATTCTGGAAGGACCCCACTGTCCCCCACTGACCGCTCGCTGACACTCTGGACTCGCTGTACGTTGGAGAAGAGCGTGTGGTGATCGCGGGGGGTGAGCGTGTCCCGGAGTGCCTGGCTCAGCACAAAGGTGTCAGTGAGCAGCCGCAGGGAGCGCAGGTAGGAGGCCTCTGATGTCACGACCTCAAACAGGCTCTAGGAAGAAGGGCAGGGCTGTAGCAGAAAGGGCAGCAGCTCATGGCCCCCTTCAGATGTGGGAGGGAGGTGTTCCTATGCCAGCCTGCCCAGTGCCATCCAGATGTGCCTACCTCTTGCATGCGCCTCTCCTGGGGGCTGAGTGTCTCCAAGAGGCCACTGGCTCGCACAGCTGGCAGCTCCTGCCACAGGGTATTGCGAGGCCCGGGGAGCCTCGCAAAGGTGGGAGCATCCCCAGGATTCGCTGGAGAGGGGTTCCCATCTTCACCCACACCCCACAGCTCCTCTGATAGCACGGCTGCTCGGTATGTCTGATACAAGGGTTCTGGAAGGCAGGCATAGCACATCAGGGAAGTCCAGGGCCCCAGAGCCCTTACCCTGCTGCGTGATGGCCACAAGGGTAGCGGGGGGTCCAGGGATGCTCACCATCCTGCAGAGGCAGCTCCCAATTCTGCTCCTTCAGCCCCTCTAGCCCCTCCTCATCTCTGTGGAGAAAGAAAAGAATGGGAGTTTGGTGCTGGTGACTCACAGCTATAATTGTAGCTACTCAGAAGGCTGACCTCTGAGGACTGTGGTTCAAAGCCAAACTAGGCAGGAAAGTCAGTGAGACTCATCTCCAATTAACCACCAAAAGCCAGAGTGGAGTTGTGGCCCAAGTGATCTTGAGTATCAGCCTTGAACAAAAAAGCTAAAGGACAGCATCCAGAACCAGAGTTCGAGTCCCAGGACTGGCATGCATATACATAAAAAGAAAGACCTGGAGTGGGGCACCAGTGGTTCAGACCTTAATCCTACCTACTTAGGGATGCTGAGATCTGAGGATTGTGGTTCAAAGCCACCCCAGGCAGGAAAATCTGTGAGACACTTATTTCCAGTTAACTACCAAAAAGCAGAAATGGAGATATGGCTCTAGTGGTAAAATGCTAGCTAGCCTTGAGTAAAAAGACTCAGGGACAGCACCTAGTCCTTGAGTTCAAGCCCCAATATTGGTACAAAAAGAAAGGATGGGATCCCCTGGGGTTGCCACTGTGGCCTACTCCATGGGTACTACTCGCATAACACCGAAAGAGATGGCTACACAATACCCTTGCACGATATAAGCAGGGGCTCTCACGGCCTCCCAGATCAAACTCCAGATTTTCTTATGCCCGGGTTGGAGAGGGAGCCTTGAACTAATTGAGCCCCATTGATTTCTGTTAACTCAACTACTGAATCCCAGAGATTTTCAAGTCTTTGTCTCTAGCCCTCTTATGTAGCAACCATTGTCTAAAAGGTCCTATCTGTGCCTTGATGGAACCTGTTAGGTCAGCTGGGCATCAGTGGCTCATACCTGTAATCCTAGCTACTCAGGGGGCTGAGATCTGAGGATCGTGGTTCAAAGCCACCCCAGGCAGAAAAGTCCTGGTGAGACCACTTAAAAACCAGAAGTGGTGCTGGGGCTCAAAGTAGTAAGGTGCTAGCCTTGAGCAAGAGAGGTCAGGGCCAGCCCCCGGCCATGAGTTCAAGCCCCACAACCAAGACACACACATACATACACACCCCTCTTAGGTCAAATTCAAACTCCCAACTGCCCCCCCACCACCCTTGGCTCTTTTTCTCCCCTATTCTGGTCACCAGCACTACCATTTACACTTTCATACAAGCTGAAAAAAGCACTAGCAAATGTTAGCTAAATAAATGATTTACCAGGATTACTTCTGATAAACATGGCTAATCTAAGATGATTAACAAGCATAGAAAACAAAAGAAAAGTTCATGGTTGCCAGTTGTATTTGCAATCATAATTCCAATGGATTTTTAAGGTGAGAGAAAGGAATTAAAATGGATCTGTGAAAAAGTCCGTGAGACTCTTATCTCTAATACACTACTAAAAAGGGAGAAGTGAAGCTGTGACTCAAGGAGTACAACACTTTACTTGAGCAAAAAACCCCAAAAACTCAGGGATAGTGCCTGGGCCCTGAGTTCAAATCCCAGGACAGGTAGAAAAATAAATAAAAATAAAATAAAATGGATCTTGGTCAGCTTTTGATTGTTTATTTTCTTGGGCTAGTATTCCAGGCTTGGCTTTTGCACTCAAGTGCAAAAGTGACCCTTTACCACTTGAGCCACACCTCCAGTTCCAGTTTCTTGCTGGTTAATTGGATGAGTCTCATAGACTTTTCAGCCAGGGCCAGCTTCACACTGTGATCCTCAGATCTCAGCCTCCTTAGTAGTTAGGACTTAGTTAGGACTCCTCCTTAGTTAGAACTACTCAGGAGGAGTAGTCTGGAACCACCAGTGTCCTGCTTGTTGTATTTTTGAGGCAGGGTTCTGATCTATTGCCCAGGTTTGGCCCAAACTCAGGATCCTCCCGCCTCAGCCTCTTGTGTGCCAGAACGATAGACATGTGCCTTCATCACTCGCTTAAGCCCATCTCATCAGCAGTATCAGACCCCAGAGACCCCCTAGAGTACCGGCCATGCGTACCACCATGACCTAGACAAAGACACTGCAATCCACAGAGAGTAAGGACTTATGTGAAGTGACATAGAAATGCCAGAGCCCTGGAGGTCTCTTTCTTTGTAGAGCTTGGATTTGATGCATCTGAAGGTTAGTTTGCCCTCAAGTGGAATGGGTGGGGAGGAGGGAGAATACTGCGGAGTAGGTGGTGAGTCTAGTACCTTCTCTCCATGGCTGCCAAAGGAGCATTCTGAGGAGCTTCATCAGGCCTGTCCCCTAGAGAGAACCCAGAGTGATGACAGCAAGCCTCCAGGACACCCCCCCCACCCCAGTCCCAGGCGCCTGACCCCAGCTCCAGCATAAACATGCTACTAAATCTGGATACGAACTCCTGCTAACAGGGTTCACAGGAGCCTGGCTGGCTAAATGTGTTTCACTCACCTCCACCCCATGGCTTCAAAGCCCAGACGCCCCCCACACTCAGACTCTGTACCTTTTGGGATCCCATCTTCAGCCGGCAGATCAACATCTGGCTGCGGGGGGTCCCCAGAGATGCTGGCATCCTGTCTGACCCGAGTGGGTTTGGGGGGCTTGAGGGGCGGCAGGAGTTTGCGCTCAGCAGTGGAGCGATAGGAGGTGAGGACCACTGCAGGATGACTGATACTTGGAGGGTTGGGGCGGGACCGGGAGGAGCGAAGTGGTGAGGCCCGGCAGGGGGTCCTGAGACCATCCTCAGAGCCCCCAACAGGCACCCAGCGGAGCTCCAGGCCAGGCCGAGCCAAGTGGCAGACACAGGGGCAGCAAGGAGGGCAGGCCAGCACAGCATCTGTAGCAGACAGGAAATGTTCAGAGAAAGGTCATGGTGATACCCATGGCCCATACTCCAGGGGGTCTCTGGGGTACGATACTGCTAACGAGATGGGCTTAAGCTAGTCATGATGGCACATGTCTGTCATTCTGGCATGCAAGAGGCTGAGGCGGAAGAATCATGAGTTTGAGCCAAGCCTGGATAATAGATCAAGACTCTGTCTCAACCCTACCCAGGCCTCCTCCAACACCAATGTCCAGCTCTGTGCATCTATAGATCTCCACCCTCTTGACTGCCTTCAAACACCCAGATATACAGAATCTAGAGTTCCCAAACACAAAATCTTTTTATTTTCTTATTTTGCCAGTACCGAGGCTTGAACACAGGGCCTGAGCACTGTCCCTTTTCTTTTTCTCTCAAGGCTGTGGCTCTACTACTTTGAGCCACAGCTCCAACTTCTACAAAATTCACTTTAGAAAAGCTCCCAGTTGGGTTGGAGGCATGGCTCAAGTGGTAGAGCACCAACCAGCCAATGAGCAAAAGCAAGTGTCAGATACGAATTTCAAATCCCAGCCTCAGACAAAAAAGAAGGAAGGAAAGAAGGAAGGAAGGGAGAGAGGGAGGGAGGGAGGGAGAGAGGGAGGGAGGGAGGAAGGAAGGAAGGAAGGAAGGAAGGAAGGAAGGAAGGAAGGAAGGAAGGAAGGAAGGAAGGAAGGAAGGAGTTGGGAGAGAGAGAGAAAGAAACTCCCAGTCTTTAAGAATTGACAACTATGATGAGCTAGGCCCATGAGTGCTTACCTGAAGTGCCATTCTCCTGGGACCCATGTCCAGCAAGGCCATCTTGGGGAGCTTCTTTCTCCCCATTCACATTTACTCCCCCTTGGGAGCCCCTTTCCAGCGAGTCTACTGTCTGGGCTCCACCTTCAGTCCCCCATTCAAACTTCCCTGCCAGTCTGCGCACAGTGCCTGGGGCAGAGGCAGGGCCATCCTGGGTCAGGCCCCCAGCTGAGGGGAGCTGGGGTAGAAGTGTGCGGAGTGACCCAGAAGGCTTGGGTGGAGGGACTGGAGACCAGGGAGAAGGTTCTGGTGAGATGGAGCGCCGGGACACTGGACTTGGGGTGCTGGAAGGTGAGTCTGGTGAAGTCTGGGAGTCCAGGCTGGTTCTCGATGCCGAAGGAGGCAGAAGGGCAGGAGGCTTGAGGGATGCCGCTGGGGGCTCCCAGAAGATGGGGGTGCCCATTGGGGTTGGCACCTCATTGGAGTTTCGGGGAAGCACTTGTGGGGAGGAGCCATTGTGGGGAGGCCCTGGAGAATGAGGGGCTCTGGATCGAGAAGGGGGCCGAGGACGTATGATCCGAGGGGGCTTCAGGGTCGGGGGCGTGGCTGCAGGAAGGGACTGGGCCGACATCTTCCTCTGAGCTCTTTGAAGCAATGGGGTGTTCGTGAGTCATCCCCTGAGGAGGATGGGGGAAAGAGAGCCCCTCAGTTCCCCCAAGTCTGGTACACTTCCTAATCCTTCCTCCTGTGTTCTCTCTTCTCTACCTGCCAACCTTCCTCCTTCTGTCCCTGGAGCCTCCTAAGCAGCCATTAGGATCTATCTACCTATCTATCTACTTATGTATATCTTTGTGCTGCCCTGAGGCTTGAACTTATGGCCTGGGAGCTGGCCCTTACCTTTTTCACTCAAGGCAGATGCTCTACAACTTGAGTCATACCTCTACTTCTGGCTTTTCAATGGTTAATTGGAGATAGTCTCTTGGACTCCCCTGCCCAGGATGACTTAGAACCACAATCTTCAAATCTCAGCCTCCTGAGTAACTAGGATTACAGATGTGAGCCACTAGCACCTCATCATTTTTCTTTTTTGGAGACAAGTTCTCTCTCCATAGCCCAAGCTGACTTCAAGTGGTGGGATTACAGGAATGTGCTACAAATCCAAATTCCCTCCCTGCTTCCATTTCTATGTCTTTTGGTTGTTTCAGCCACAGGCTGGAGAAGACAGTGAGGCTGGAACTACGTAGGCAGAGATCCAGAATGGGGCAGAGAATCAGTGACGAGTGAGGGGGATTTGGCTTGCCTGCACCTGGTGAAATGTGTGTGGCGTGGTTGTTGGTGTGTGGCTTCAGTGTGTGCTGTGTCTAGTGCTCTGAAGGAGTATGAGGGTGAATGTGTGTGCTCTGTGTTATCTGGGTGGAGTGTGTGTGTGTGTGTGTGTGTGTGTGTGTGTGTGTGTGTGTGTGTGTACCCCAGCCTCGGCTGGAAGGGATGCATCACTGTTTCCCTGCTCCGACCAGCCCACTTCTCCCCGCTCCCACCCCCTCCCATTTCCCAGTTCCTCTCTCCGGACTCTCCCTTTCCGGATTATTTTTAGTCTCCTTTTCCTGCCATGAAGATTTCTGGAGTTTCTGACCCCAGGAGATCAGGAGGGCCCCAACATGGTCTCTTCTATTCCCCCATTCCCTCATCCCCTGCCCACCCCTAGGTCTGGCCACAGAGAGAGGCTCCAGTGGAGAGATGCCTGGAGAGGTGAGGGAGGAGACCGAGCAGAGCCTAGGACCAAGGGATCCAGGAATCTGCCTGGGCTTCTCTTCCTCTTGTGGGTCAAGAGGCTGCAGTCCCACTAAGACTGTAGGGTCAGAGCTGGGACATGGTGTGGGGGAGACTCCAAACTCCATTCAGGCATCAGCAGAAGTCACCACCCTCCAGGCTCTGGACTAGGTTCTTGAGAAATGATAGGGAGTGGAGACCAGCTCAAGTGGCTTCTGCCTTCTGTCAGGAAGCCATGGAGCGAGGGAGTGGGGCCTCATCACCTAGCCAGCTCTTCACCTTGCCCCTTTGAAGGCTCTCATTGCCCCCCATGCCCGCGCCGACCTGCATTTACTTCCTTCCTCACTACCCTCCCAACCTGGGTATCCTGCCAGGGGTGCCCCGAGCACTCACCCTTGAGTCCCCTCCACTCTCAGTCACCTCCCAGGTCTGAGTGAGTAGGGCCAGGAAACAGGAATCAGATCCTCTTCCCAACCGGACACTTCTCCCCGCCCTCCACTCCACATGCGCACTCAGGGGCTCTGGGAGACATGTGCCCCCCCCCCCCACCCTTCAGAGTGTTTCAAAGGGTCTACAGAGCCCAGTGCCTGTGGCTCCCACTTGTAATTCTTTCACAATTATAATCCTAGCTACTCAGGAGTCCGAGAATCATGGTTTGAAACCATTGAGGGCAGAAAAGTCCATGAAACATTTATTAACCAGCAAAAAGCCAGAAGGAAATGACTTGGGGAGGGGTAGGGAAAAACAGGGAGAGAGATGACATTGTCCACAAAGAAAGGTACCTTTTACTTGATTTATGTAACTGTAACCCCTTAACAATTTTAAAAAGTAAGAAGCCAGAAATGGAGCTGTGGCTCGCATGGTAGAGTGCTAGTATTGTGCAGAAACACCTACAGAACAGCACCTAGGTCCTGAGTTCAAATCCCAATACCAGCAAACACACACACACACACACACACACACACACACACACACACACACGGAAGGTCAAAGGGAAGGTTTGCAGAAAGGCTGAAAGTCAGACATGAAGAGGGAGTTTGCCCAAACTTCATGGACAGGGGCTGGAATGAGGATGTGCTGGACTTCACAGTGGAGCAGGGGTGTCCGTGCCTACGCTCAGGTAAGGGATGGCCCCTGCCTGCCCTTCCTCAGCCAGTTGACCATCTCTCCTAGCACTTGCTCAAGCGTCTCCTCCTTCACTCCACAGTCCCTGCGTGGGTGAGCCAGCCCAGACTTCACAACAAGGGACTCCAAATGCTGCTTCCCACCCCGCTCTGCAGAGGCTCCCCAGGAATTTACCTTTATCTTTTGAGGTGTAGCTCTGTGTTCAGCCTGTCCTTTGAGCCCCGGGGAGCAAGGAATGCCGGCTGAGGTCCCCAAATGTCTGCACAGGACTGCATCTCTGGGGCAGGAACTGAGGGCTGTGATTGGGATCGGCACAGAGGAAGCCAGTTCCTCAGCCCCACCCGGCCATTGTGTCAGGGGCCAGTGTGTGTGTGTGTGTGTGTGTGTGTGTGTGTGTGTGTGAGAGAGAGAGAGAGAGAGAGAGAGAGAGACAGAGAGAGAGAGAGAGAGAGAGAGAGAGAGAGAGAGAGAGAGAGAGAGAGAGAGAGAGGAGAGAGAGAGAGTGCCCGGGAATATGTGAAGGGGGATTTGAGACCCGTCTCCTCCAGGTGGAGTGATGTTTGTGATGTTTGTTGTGACCCCTGTGGCTCACCATTCTCCAGCCCCTCTTTCTCTGGGTCTCAGTCCTGACTGCCTGTCCCACTGGGCTCTGCTGCTAGTGCTCCTGGGGGAGGGGGAGGAGGGATGGAATCAGGGCTTTTCTCACCTTTAATTTGCTCCTGTGGTTGAGAAACCCAGCAAACCCAGTTCCCAGAGCTGGGAGTGTGTGGTAAAAACACCTGAGGTGATGGAATAAACCACACCCTGGCCTGGGAAGGAGAGTGGTAGAAGGAAGATCCAAGGGCCAGTTATGAACTTGGGAGGCCTTTGTCCACACTCTGGTGCCTTTCTCAGACTTGTATTATCTATTTCTCTCTCATTGTCACTTTCTCTTTTCTCTTCAAACAAGAAACTGGAAAGAAAATCTGGCATGCTGGCATAAAATTGGGTTTTAACTCCTTTTTGCTCAAACTAAAAGCCCAAAACTCCTTTTTTTAAAAAAATCATTAGGCTTGAACTCAGCACTGTCCCTGAGCTCTTCAGCTCAAGGCTAGTGTTTCACCACTGAGCCACAGCACCACTTCCAGTTTTCTGGTGCTTAATTGGAGATAAGAGTCTCAGGGACTTTTCCTGTATTCCTCATTATCAAAAAGACTTAGTGATGGGCTGGGAATGTGGCCTAGTAGCTTGCCTCGTACACATGAAGCCCTGGGTTCAATTCCTCAGCACCACATATATAGAAAATAGCCATAAGGGGCTGGGGATATGGCCTAGTGGCGAGAGAGCTTGCCTCGTATACATGAGGCCCTGGGTTCGATTCCCCAGCACCACATATACAGAAAATGGCCAGAAGTGGCGCTGTGGTGGCTCAAGTGGCAGAGTGCTAGCCTTGAGCAAAAAGGAAGCCAGGGACAGTGCTCAGGCCCTGAGTCCAAGGCCCAGGACTGGCCAAAAAAAAAGAAAATAGCCATAAGTGGCGCTGTGGCTCAAGTGGCAGAGTACTAGCCTTAAGCAAAAAGAAGCCAGGGAGAGCACTCAGGCCCTGAGTCCAAGCCCCAGGACTAGCAAAAAAAAAAAAAAAAAAAAAAAGACTTAGTGACATTTATAATGGTTTTTGGTATCCGGAAGTACTATTTACAATTAAAATAACTAGGTTGTACAATCAGTTGCTGTTTCAATACTCTTATCATGACTACTATTGGGTTTTGCCTTTAAACATTTGATCTTTAGAAATTACAGTCAGACCCACAGAGGGACAGATAGATGACTTATAAGTTTGTCAGATTTTTTTCACTCTCTCCCTCTCCCTCCCTCCCTCTCTCTCTCTCTCTCTCTTTGGTCAGTCATGGGACTAGAACTCAGGGCCTGGGCACTGTCCCTTAGCTCTTTCGCTCAAGGCTAGTACTCTACCACTTTGAACCACAGCTCCACTTCCAGTTTTCTGGTGGCTAACTGGAGATGAGTTTCACAGATTTTCTTCCTACCTGGACTGGCTTTGAACTGTGATCCTCAGATCTCAGCCTCTTGAGTAGTTAGAAAAACACCAATGCTGGACTCAAATTTAACTTTGATTCTTAATAAGTTCCAAGTAAACCCTGCTTGGAAACTACTTGTGTTGATCTTGTTGCTTAAATTGGAAATAAGAGGGTCAGTTGGCACAGACTCTCACTTCACCTATGAGGTCCCCCTCCAATGTGGGATTCTGCCAACTGAGATACATCATCCCAACAAGCAAGAATGTCAACTGGGTTATTATGCCATCAAGGAGGAGAAAACACCTAACAGACTGACCAAAGCTTGTATTGGAGACAAGAGACTATCCAGAGACAGCTGGAACAACTTCTCTGATCAGAAGGGATGGGGTCAGGCCTAATGGAATCACCTGTGCTTGTCCCTCCAAAAGTAATTAAAGCTGGGAGGTCAAAAGAAAATAGTTCGGGGGAGGAAGATGGCGCCGCCACAGTAGGGAGGCACCCCGACTCGCTCCAACTGAACAGCGAGCTGGGAACTCCAGCACCCAACACCCCATCAAGAACCCAGCAAAACCAGCAGCCAGAAGCAGTGGAGAAACGCAGGAAACAAAAAGGAGCAAAAAAGAAGAGCCTATAACCTGCATAGAGCCGGAGAATCTCCGGGGTACCCTCCCCCCACCAGCCGACTCTGGCCCGAACAGGGCCAGGCTAGGAAAGGGGACCTGGCGAACAGCAGACCCACTGCCAAAAACTCACACCAGGAGCGAAGAGTCCAGATAGCAGGACTCCACGGACCCCAGGGAGAGCGTGGACCAAGACACATGGCGACGGCGGTGACAGGAAGTTTGGGTCCACACGGCCAGGAATGGACGTGAGTGGCAGGGAAACCGAGCAGCGCAGAAGGGGAGAGCCGGGGACGCCACCACGACCTTTCGCCACACCACAGCACTCCACCCCCGGAAGGACCAATGGCGGCGCAGGACACACACATAATCCAGGACCAGTGAGTCCCCCATTACCCCCTCCCCCAACGGGAGACCAGCTATCAGAGACCCAAACCCTACAAAGAAGCTAGAACTCCCTCCCTGCCCCTCCCCACCCTGAGGGAACAAAGAACCCCCAAATCAGGCGGGAAGGTCCCATCAGGCCCTGGGAAGACACAGGAGCTAACTGGGGGAGGGCGGAGCAGTGCCAAGGCCACAGAGGAGCCTGAACTGGCCGCACTGGCCCCGCCCCCTTCCCAACAGGGGCCCAAGGACTGCAGGCAGTGCAAGCCCCATCTGAGGCGCCTGCTCCTTAGGGACTTTTTCAACTAAATCCACAGGTACTGGTCGGCAATACCAGCCCAGCAGGGACACCTGGGCCTGATCATGCACCCCCCTCACAGCAGAGGCACAGTCTGAGGGCTCTAACCCGCAGCCGGACAGTTGATTCCACTGGGCCCCCCACATACCGCCCCCCACAGCGGACTCGCGGGAGGGCGCAAGCACAACCCAACAACCCGGGGCTCGCTCGGGTAGGCGAACCCCGCCCAGGTGGGCAGGGCCACAGAGGCAGCGCCCGTTGTAGTGGGCGCACAGCACACAGGTGGGTGGGGCCCCCGGCGATAGTGCCCGCTCGGGTAGGCGCGCCTGCACAGGAGGGCAGACCTCTCCATCGGCTGTGCCTACTCAGTTTGGCACATTTCGCACAAATGGGTGGGTTGCCCCTCAACAACACCGGCCCTGGAGTGGTCCACACAGTAGGGCGAACCGCCTGAGAGGTGAGCTCCCTGACCAAGATACAGAGTGGAAAAAAGAACCAAAGAAGAGAAAAGCCTCCACACCATGCTGAATCAGCGACCAGCAAACCCCCACCAGGGGCACGCTAGGGTCAGCACAACAGAGCGGCAGGACACTGTCCTGCAGAGAAAGACACAGAACCTACTGGCCCCCAAGTGCATAGAGAATGACCACCGCAGCAACAACCAAGAAGGACACACTCACCCATTGGGAAGCAAGGTTCAACAGCCAAACCCAAACCCAGAGCCAGGACACCAGGACACAAGGCTCCCACTGACGGACCAGCGGGAACCAGCACAAAGCCAAACCAGGGAAGCCATCCACAGATCTCCAGATGCGCAAATCACAAAGAAATATAACACAGCTCATCAAAGGGCAAGCCAACTCGCCAGCTCCAAAAAGCAGCACGACTGGGACTGGGGATATGGCCTAGTGGCAAGAGAGCTTGCCTCGTATACATGAGGCCCTGGGTTCGATTCCCCAGCACCACATATACAGGAAATGGCCAGAAGTGGCGCTGTGGCTCAAGTGGCAGAGTGCTAGCCTTGAGCAAAAAGGAAGCCAGGGACAGTGCTCAGGCCCTGAGTCCAAGGCCCAAGACTGGCCAAAAAACAACAACAACAACAACCAAAAAGCAGCACAACTGAAGAGGAGCTGGAGAATAAAAATACAACTGAAGCCATGTTAACAGAAATGATGGAAAACGTCAGAAACAAAATCAGAAAACAATTCCAGGAGTTTAGAGTGGAAGTCTTGAAGGACATCCAGGAAGCCAAGAAAGAAATAGAAGCAAAAATGGATACAATGCAAACCTTCTTTAAAGAAGATCTTAACATCATGAGAAGTGAAATGCATGAAAAAATAGATTTAAAATGCAACTCTTTAAAGGAAGAAATTTCCACGATCAGAGCTGATCTGGCAACCATAAATAGCTCTCTGACATCCATAAACTCTGCAATTGAATCCACAGCACAAAGAATTGACCATATGGAATCCAAAATCTCTCTCTTGGACGATAATGCAGCCGAGAAGAACCAGAAAATCACCACACTACAAGAAACGGTGAAGCTTCAGGGAAGACTAATCCAGGAGCTAGTGGACAAAGACAAGAGATATAATCTGCGCATAATTGGAATAGAAGAAGGAGCCAAATACCAGAGCAGAGGGCTTCATCATATTTTCAATAAAGTTATTGCAGAAAACTTCCCCAATCTCACAAGGGACCCCATCCAGGTAACCGAAGCCTATAGGATACCTGGCAGGCCAGACCCAAAAAAAGCCACGCCAAAGCACATACTATTCAAGACTTCAGATCTCAAGAATAAAGAGCAAATTTTAAATGCAGCCAAAGCGAAGAAAGAAATTTACTACAATGGGAAGAGGATCCGAATAACAGCAGACCTCTCCACACAAACCTACCAAGCACGAAGAGAGTGGAAGAACACCATCCAAGTTCTACAGGCCAACAACATGCAACCTAGGATAAAATATCCAGCAAAGTTGGAGTTCACATTCGAGGGGAAAACCAGATCTTTCCATAGCAAAGAGGATCTAAAGGAGTATGTGAATAAAAAACCAGCCCTACAGCGAATTCTAAGAGGGGAATCCCACCCAATAGAGATCATACAGGACACACAGACAGAAACAGAAAGAAACTACAATAGCCAGAGCCCAACAGAAAGAGCAGCTCACTAAAGACAAGCAGAAGAGAAAAAAAAGAGGAAAACAGTCCAACAAGAAAATGGAAGGAGAAAAAACACTCTTATCCTTGATCTCTTTGAATATAAATGGTATAAACTCTCCGATAAAGAGGAGCAGACTGGCAGAATGGATCCGCAAACAAAAAGTTGGCATCTGTTGTCTACAAGAGACCCACCTTACAGCAAGGGACAAAAACAGGCTCTGAATGAAAGGATGGCTGGAGCAAGATCTTCCAAGCAAATGCACCTACCAAAACGGCAAGTGTAGTCATCCTGATCTCAGACAAGCTGGACTTTTCATTAAAATCAACTCAAAAAGACAAAGAAGGACACTACATTTTAATACAAGGAAAAATCCAGAATCAAGACATGATGGTGATAAATGTATACTCACCGAACAAAAGAGGCCCTACATATGTCAAGCAAATTCTCACAGAACTACAGAACAAGATAGACCCAAACACAATCATAGTGGGTGACTTTAATACCCCACTCGCTCCAAGAGACAGATCCAACACCCAGAGGATCAGCAAGGGAGCCGAGGACCTAAGTAACACCATATCCCAAATGGATCTGACAGATCTATACAGAATCTTCCACCCTACAGAGACCCAATACACCTTCTTCTCAGCAGCCCATGGATCATACTCCAAAATAGACCATGTCATAGCCCACACAAAGAACCTCAGCAAATACAAAAGTATTGATGTCATCCCATGTTTTATATCTGATCACAGTGGATTAAAGGTAACCCTCAATACCAACAGTTACCACAGAGGCTATACACATTCTTGGAGGCTAAACCCTACACTATTATCCAACACTTGGGCCACAGACCAAATTAAAGATGAAATCAACGAATTCATAAGCTACAATGATAATGAAAATACATCACAAAGAAACCTATGGGATACAGCTAAGGCAGTACTGAGGGGCAAGATCATTGCCCTCAGCACTCACATTAAAAGAATGGAAGCAGAGCAGGTGAATAACCTCACAATGAAACTAAAACAACTGGAGAAACAAGAAATGATCGAATTTAAAATGACTAGGAGGAGAGAGATCACAAAGATTAAAGAAGAGATAAATCTGATTGAAAACAGAAAGACCATTCAACAAATAAATAAGACTAAAAGTTGGTTCTTTGAGAAAATAAATAAAATTGACAGACTCCTCGCAAGACTTACAATAAAAAGAAGAGACTCATATACGTAAAATCAGGGACTCCACCGGAAAAATTACAAGTACACACGATATTCAAACAATCATAAGGAGCTATTTCCAGAACCTCTACTCCGTAAAAAACAATAATTTTACAGAAATGGATCAGGTCTTAGAGAAGTATAAACTGCCCAAACTGAACCAAGAAGAAATAAATCAACTAAATAAACCAATAACTTACAGTGAGATACAGGGGGTAATCAAGAACCTCCCAACAAAGAAAAGCCCAGGCCCAGATGGATTCACCAATGAATTCTATAAAACCTTTAGTGAGGAGCTAATACCAATACTCCTCAAACTCTTCTGCAAAATAGAAACAGAGGGAGAAATCCCAAACTCATTCTATGAAGCTAATATCATACTCATTCCCAAACCAGGCAAAGACCCAACAAAAAAAGAGAACTACAGACCAATATCACTAATGAACACAGACGCAAAGCTCCTCAATAAAATATTAGCTAACAGGATCCAGAAACTGATCAAGAAAATTATACATCATGACCAAGTAGGCTTCATCCCACAGTCACAAGGATGGTTCAACATCCATAAATCAATCAATGTAATTCACCACATCAACAGAACTAAAATCAAGAATCACATTGTTACCTAAGTCGATGCCCAAAAAGCCTTTGACAAAATACAACATCCATACTTATTAAAAGCTCTGGAGAGAACAGGAATAGATGGAACATTCCTCAAAACAATAAAAGCCATATACAACAGACCAACTGCTAACATCATATTAAATGGAGAGAAATTAAATCATTCCCCCTAAACTCAGGAACAAGACAAGGATGCCCACTCTCCCCACTTCTTTTCAACATAGTGCTGGAATCCCTAGCCATAGCAATAAGGCAAGAGGAGGACATCAAAGGAATCCACATCGGCAAGGAAGAAATCAAGTTATCCCTATTCGCAGACGACATGATCTTATATCTGAAGGACCCAAAAAACTCAGTCCCCAAACTCCTACACCTAATAAACCATTTTGGCAAAGTAGCAGGATACAAAATCAATCCACAAAAGTCAGCAGCTTTTCTGTACACCAGCAATGTACAAACAGAAAAGGAAATTATGGAAACAATTCCATTTACAGTAGCCAAAAATGAATACCTAGGGATCAACTTAACCAAGGACGTGACAGACCTATTTAATGAGAACTATAAAAATCTAATAAGGAAAATCAAAGAAGACACAAGGAGATGGAAAGATCTCCCATGCTCATGGGCAGGCAGAATCAATATAGTGAAAATGGCCATATTGTCCAAATTGTTATACAAATTCAGTGCAATCCCTATCAAAATCCCAGTCACATTCTTCACTGAAATAGAGAAAGCAATTCATAAATTCATGTGGAACAGCAAAAGACCTAGCATAGCCAAAGCAATTCTAGGCAAAAAAAGCAGTGCAGAAGGTATCACAATACCAGACTTCAAGCTCTACTATAGGGCTATCATAACAAAAACAACATGGTATTGGTATAAAAACAGACCGGAAAACCAATGGATTAGAATTGAAGATCCAGAAATAAAACCACACTCTTACAGTCAGATGATATTCGACAAAGGAGCTAAAGACATACAATGGAATAAACATAGCCTCTTCAACTACTGGTGCTGGGAGAACTGGGCAGCCATATGCAGAAAACTCAAAGTAGACCCAAGCCTATCACCATGCACCAAGATCAACTCAAAATGGATCAAGGACCTCAATATCAGACCTGAATCCTTGAAACTACTGAAGGACAGAGTAGGAAAGATGCTAGAACTTATAGGCACAGGAAGGAACTTCCTGAATAGAGTCCCAGGGGCACAACAAATAGGGGAGAGACTCAACAAATGGGACTACTACAAATAAAAAAGTTTCTGCACTGCTAAGGACATAGCCACCAAAACAGAAAGACAGCCAACGATATGGGAAAGATCTTTACCAGCACAGCAACAAAGGCCTAATATCTGTCATCTACAGAGAACTCAAAAAACTAAGCCCCTCCAAGCCCAATAAACCAATCATTAAATGGGCAAAGGAGCTAAAGAGAGACTTCACAAGAGAAGAAATAAAAATGGCAAAGAAACATGAGGAAATGTTCAACATCCCTGATAGTAAAGGAAATGCAAATAAAAACAACCCTGAGATACCACCTCACTCCAGTTAGAATGGCCTATACGCTGAACTCAGGCAACAACAAATGCTGGAGGGGGGTGCGGGGAAAGAGGAACCCTTCTCCATTGTTGGTGGGAGTGCAAATTAGTACAACCACTTTGGAGAACAGTATGGAGGTTTCTCAAAAAGCTCAATATAGACCTACCCTATGACCCAGCCATACCACTCCTAGGCATCTATCCTAAACAGCAAGTCCCAATATATCAAAAAGACATTTGTACTTCCATGTTTATCGCGGCACAATTCACAATAGCCAAAATATGGAAACAACCCAGATGCCCCTCCACAGATGAATGGATCCAAAAAATATGGTACCTATACACAATGGAATACTACATAGCGACTAGGAATGGTGAAATATTGTTATTCGCAGGGAAATGGTCAGAACTTGAACAAATAATGTTGAGCGAGACAAGCCTAGAACACAGAAAACAAAGGGGCATGATCTCCCTGATATATGACTGTTAAGAAAGGGTGACGGAGAGACAGTAGAGACCAGGTCTGTGAAACAAAAAACTGCTTGTCAAATGGTATTTCCCACAGGATTGGGGCAGCAACCCAACAGTATGTAACTAGAACCAAACAACTACTCTACATATAAAGGTCAAAAATTGACCTCTTGGGCTGGGAATATGGCCTAGTGGCAAGAGCGCTTGCCTTGTATACATGAAGCCCTCGGTTGGATTCCCCAGCACCACATATACAGAAAATGGCCAGAAGTGGCGCTGCAGCTCAAGTGGCAGAGTGGCCTTGAGCAGTGCTCAGGCCCTGAGTCCAAGGCCCAGGACTGGCAAAAAAAAAAAAAATTGACCTCTCAGTGGAATACAATAGCCCAAAAGCTATGTATGTACGTTCATATAAGACTACTGTCAACATATTGTCTAATATCGACAATTACATTTAAAGCCCTAGGCGAATTTTCTTGGGCTTGGCCATGTGGATACTGTATATATTCTTGATACATTGTGTATTGTATATATGTCTACCTGACCTAGGGAAGGGAAAGAAAAACAGGGTGTAAGATATCACAAGAAATGTACACACTGCCCTACTATGTAACTGTACCCTTTTTGCACAACACCTTGTCAAAAAATTTGTGTTCAATTAATAAATAAATTAAATTTTTAAAAAAAGAAGTTAAAACCCTGCGGGGCTGGCAATATGTATGGCCTAGTGGTAGAGTGCTTGCCTCATAAACATCAAGCCCTGGGTTTGATTCTTCAGCACACATATATAGAAAAAGCCAAAAGTTGTGCTGTGGCTCAAATGGTAGAGTGCTAGCCTTGAGCAAAAAGAAGCTGGGGGCAGTGCTGAGGTCCTGAGTTTAAGCCTCAGGACTGGGGGGGGGGGGCAAAGAATTTAAGACCCTGAGTTCAAGCCCCAATACCTGCCGCCGCCTCCCAATATGTAGCTTTTTTAATGTCTTTTGAGACATTGGTATTTGAAAGTATTTATTGTTTTTTATGCTGAAGGCTGCCCTTGTTATTTGGGGACCCAGAAGTCAAAGAACTTATACCTTACAGTTTAGTTTGAATTAATCTTAATATGTATGAAACAGTAGTAAAGATTTTAGAGTAATGAAGAACTCAGTATTGAAGTATATGATTTAGAGTCTGAATATGAAATAAAGCAGCTAAAATTGTCAAAAAAAAAGAAAATAGTTCATAAGCATGCCTATCTACTGCCCATACCTATCTACCTTCTCACTGGACAGGATATTACATCCTTGCTTTTCTGTTCTTGGAGTCAGGATAGTTTGCCTTGGCACCTTCCTGAGTCTCCCATCTATACATAGCAGATAGCTACATCCCAGTTACAGGAAATGATTAAGGCTTCCCTCCAGGCCCTTAACCACTCCAACCCAGCCCTGGCTTCTGACTGCTGGATTTATACAAAACCAGGACCCATACAATATCTGGCTTTTATTCTTCCCCAGTCTACCATGCTCCCCCTACCCTGTTGCCAGACCTTCCCCTAGTCTAGTTATATAGAAATTCCTCCTTCCCTGTAATGGGCCACAACAGGGTTTGTGCTCTGAATGGAACTTTTCTGACTTGTGACCAGGGTGTGTTCTGTGTCATTCCTATCAACCAGTTCTGCCACCTTGTCAGCCTTTTGCCTGATCTCACAATCCTCCTAGGGAAGAAGCTCTGCTCATCAGAAGGCCTCCCCAACATTCTCAGCACTCCCCTACTATTTCCATCCCTCTATCACCCATGCCAGGCGCAGTCCTCAGAGCCACTGGTTTCAGAATATCACAGGTCCAGTGCCAGGGGCTGACCCACCAAGATGAAGAGAATGTTACAGCCCTCATCCAATCAGCCCTAGCCTTGCAGTAACAGCTTGACTCACAGTTGTCCTCCAAAATAGACTCAGGCCTGACTCACTGCCTTTTCCAGGAAGAGTGCTGTTTCTATGCTAATAAATCGGGAGAAGTCTAAGAAATCCTAGGTCAATTGCAGGAGCATCTGAGTCAGTGATGAAAATTACTCCAAAGGACAATCTGGTGGATTCCCTCTCACAGTAGTCCCTGGCTGGTCCCTCTACAAGCACCCTTCACAGTCATCCTCTTACTCCTCCTTCTTGGACCCTGTTTTCTTAACCTTTCTCAAAAGTTTCTCTTTAACAGGATCACAACTTTCACCCAAGGCTTTTCTTATTATTTTTTTATTTTTTGGCCAGTCCTGGGCCTTGGACTCAGGGCCTGAGCACTGTCCCTGGTTTCTTCCCGCTCAAGGCTAGCACTCTGCCACCTAAGCCACAGCGCCCCTTCTGGCCATTTTCCATATATGTGGTGCTGGGGAATCGAACCGAGAGCTTCATGTGTAGGAGACAAGCACTCTTGCCACAAGGCCATATTCCCAGCCCCACCCAAGGCTTTTCTTATACCACACTGCCCTGCCCAAAGTAGACCTGGAGCCTGAAGACCATAGCCCCAATGACTCCTTGATGCTCCCATGTCGGCAGGAAGTAACCAGAAAAGACCACAACATCCCTCAAATTCTTGAGACCTTTCAGGGTCTCAAATGGTAGGAATCAGCTTTGTTCTCATAACTCCATATTGCTCCCATGGTCTACTAACCACCACCCCACCACCACCACCTCCCAGGGACCCTCCTGAAAATCCCCTTCCCAGAATTTTTTCCTCTTTTTTTTTTTTTTTTTTTTTGGTCAGTCATAGAACTTGAACTCTGGGCCTGGGTGCTGTCCCTGAGTTCTTCAGCTCAAGGATAGCACTCTACCGCTTGAACCACAGCACCACTTCCAGTTTTCTGGTGGTTAATTGAAGATAAGAGCCTCATGGACTTTTCTGTCCGGGTTTGCTTTGAACAGCAATCCTCAACTCTCAGCCGCCTAAGTAGCTAGGATTATGGGTGTGAGCCATGGGTGCCCAGCTCTCCACAGAATCTTTTTTTTTTTTTTTTTGCCAGTCCTGGTGCTTGGACTCAGGGCCTGAGCACTGTCCCCGGCTTCTTTTTGCTCAAGGCTAGCACTCTGCCACTTGAGCCACAGCGCCACTTCTGGCCATTTTCTGTGTATGTGGTGCTGGGGAATTGAACCCAGGGCCTCATGTATAAGAGGCAAGCAGTCTTGCCACTAGGCCATATCCCCAGCCCTCTCCACAGAATCTTACCCCTTGCCTTGAGTTATTCTCGTAAAACTTTACCCCCAACCTTATCTGAAAGTGCACCCCTACACACACAGCTACAAGGACAAAGACAGTCAAAAGAAATTCTCACCCTCAAATGCACAAAATCCTAACCCTCCCACACCCTGCACTGCCAGCTCTTTGTGTCCCCAACCTGGCTCAGTGTTAATGGAGTCCCCCCACAGTAGTGGTTAAAGCCTGCTTTCTCTCCTTTCATCCACTCGATTTTCCTAACATTCACCATAACTCCATTTCCTAACAATTCCCCCAGAACTACTCAAGGTTTTGAAAGAGAGACTGTTCAAAGTAATAGAGTTTCATTTGTTTGTTTGTGGGGGTTTTGTTTGTTTTGTCAGTCATGGGCCTTGAACTCTGGGCCTGGGCGCTGTCCCTGAGCTTTTCAGCTCAAGGATAGTACTCTATCACTTGAGCCACAGCACCACTTCTGGTTTTCTGGTGGTTAATTGGAGATGAGAGTCTCATGGACTTTCCTGCCCGGGATGGCTTTGAACTGTGATCCTCAGCTCTCAGCCTCTTGAGTAGCTAGGATTACAAGCATGAGCCACTGGTGCCTGGCATGTTTGTGGGTTTTTTTGTTTTTGTTTTGTTGTTGTTTTGCCAGTCCTGAGGCTTGAACTCTGGTCCTGGGCACTGTCCCTAAGCTCCTTTTGCTCAAATCTAGTGCTCTACCACTTGAACCACAGTGCTACTTCCAGCTTTTTCTGTGATTTAGTTGGACATAAGAGTCTCACAGACTGGGCTGGCTTCAAATCATGATCCTCAGATCTCAGCCTCCTGAGTAGCTAGTATTACAGGTGTGAGCCTGAAGTGCCCAGCTCAAACCCACCCACTTGCTAGGCCCCCAATTGCAACAAAATATAAGCAACTGGGGATACTAAGCAGGTGTACCCCATAGAGTTGCTGGTGGCCATCAGTGAGTGAGCCTGAGAATTAATTCAATATAGGGAAATTAAACAGTGGCAGATTTGAATGCTTCATCCTATTGGACTGAAACAAGCTCTTTATCTGGAGTTTTCCACTATGTGAACACTTTTGTGTATGCCAGTTCTGAACTTGAACTCTTGAACTCTCACTTGGATTTTGCAGCTCAAGGATGGAGCTCTACCATTTGAGCCACACCTCTACTTCTGATGTTTTGCTGGTCAGATGGAGATAAGGGGTTCATGAATTTGATGTTGAACCAAGAGCTTCAGATCTCAACCACCTGAGTAGCTAGGATCATAGTCAAGAGCCACCAGCGCCCCTTGGAAAGGGGGAAAAATGTCTTACAAGAAGGACTCCTATGAAAGCAGAACTGAGTCCTGACTGGCCTCTGGTAGGACCAGGACCTTGAAGCCCAATAGCGTTCTTTCTGAAACAATACCCAGGCCCTCTCATCTTTTTGGAAAGCTGTTAGGATAAGTGACCAGCCTGTGTATAAGTTAAACCCGGAAGGGAGCAGAAAAGAAACAAACCCTGCCAGCTCTGAATCCCAACAGACTCTCACACAGGTGATGACAGACACCGAGGATTCTGTCAAGCCAGGAGTCTGAGCACTTCAGGTAGGCGATCGGGAAGACTAAACGAACCCATTACAGTTTCACACCTCTCAGGTAGAGATGTGGAAGATGCAGCAAAAGCCTTCCAGGTTTCTGCTTCCTCCTCTCTCCCTGGGAGGAGGGATCATCCTCCCTCCAGAGGGATCCTCTGGGATCAACCCTTCTCACTGACCTCTGGAGCACTTTATGTCCTCTAGTTCCTCTGCAATCTGCAAAAAATATGTTCACACCCAGGGGAAAATGGGAGCAGCTTTCAGTAATCAAGACAGTATGATACTGGTAAGAGAAAGCAGAGGAATAGAATAAATGACCAGAAAGAGATCCAAGAAGTATAGTCAACTGGCTTTTTAAAAAATGTATGTGTGCCAATATTGGTGATTGAACCCAAGGCCTCAGGTTCTTGCTTATAGCTGGCATTCTACAACTTGAATCATACCTTCAGTCCAGTCTTTTTTCTAGTTAATTGGAGGTAGAGGCTCAAGGACTTTCCTTCCTGGACTGGCTTCAAACCATGATCCTCAGATCTCAGCCTTCTGAGTAGCTAAGATTACTACAGGCATGAGCCACTGGACACCAAGCTCTGACTGAAAAATAACAATGACAAGATCTTATTTATGTTGCTCCAGCTGGTCTCAGACTTGTGGGATCAAGTGATTTTTTTTCCCTGTCAATTTCAATCAACTGAATTTTTTGTTTGTTTGTTTGTTTTTGCCAGTCCTGGGCATTGGACTCAGGGCCTGAGCGCTGTCCCTGGCTTCCTTTTTGCTTAAGGCTAGCACTCTGCCACTTGAGCCACAGCGCCACTTCTGGCCGTTTTCTGTATATGTGGTGCTGGGGAATCGAACCCAGGGCCTCATGTATACGAGGCAAGCTCTCTCGCCACTAGGCCATATCCCCAGCCACTCAACTGAATTTTAGCTTTTCAAAAACCCAAAGGCAATTCATTAGAGAAAGAATTCATTTTTTCCACAAATGGAGCTGGTGCCATTAAACATCCATATGGGGCAGGAAAGGAGAAAAGGCAGGCTTAGCACCTACCTGCCATCCCAGGAGAATTTAGAATGTGAGTTCAATCCTAACCAAGTTATGGAGACCTTGTCTCAGAAATAGAGCTGGGTGCCAGTGGTTCACATCTGACTCAGAAGGCTGAGATTCAGAGGATGTCAGTTTGAAGCCAGCCCAGGCAGAAAAGCCCATAAGATTCTGTCTCCAAAATAACCAGCAAAATAAAAAGGGTTAGGATAGACCTCTCAGAGGTTCACAAGAGCTCAACAGCTACGTACATATGACTACATAAGATGAGGCTAAGCAAAATGAACTCCAAGAGATGGAAACGAGGATTTTATCGTTGTCGTTAGATTTTATGTACTAGGTGAATTTCCTGTGGCGCCCCCCATGTGGTTATTGTATATGATTTTGGTACACTGGATATTGTATATATGCTTATCTGAACTAGGGAAGGGAAAGAAAAATGAGGGAGGGTGTAACAAATATGATAAGAAATGTACTCACTACCTTATTATGTAACTGTACCCCCTCTGTACATCACCTTGTCAATAAAATTTAATAATAATTTTAAAAAAATAACCAGCAGAAAGCAGGCCTACAGGCATGGCTCAAGTAGTTAGAGTGCCAACTGTTAGCCAGCTAAGTGACAATGCAAGACCCTGAGTTCAAGCCCTAGCACAAGAAAGAAAGGGAGAAGGAAGGAAGGAGGAAGGGAAGGAAGGAAGGAAGGAAGGAAAGGAGGGAGGGAGGGAGGGAAGGAGAGAGGGAGAGAGGAAGGGAGGGAGGGAGGGAAGAAGGGAGGGAGGGAAGAAAAGGAAGGAAGGGAAGAAAAGAAAGAAAAGGAAGGAAGGAAGGGTTGTAATTGTAACTCAAGTGGTAGAACACTTGCCTACAAGCTCAAGGAGGCCATGAGTTCAAACACATCATTCACAAAGTGCCATGCTCACACCCAAGGAGCTGATCATGAGTGTAGTATGAGTCCATTAACAACAAAATGCAAGGTAAGCTCACAAACAACCAGCCCAGAGGACTTGTTGACTCCACCCATTGTCTGTATACTCCTCCATGGACCAGATGGCCTACTGACCAGATGGCCTGATGACCAGGAGCCAGGGTCTGTAGTCTCACCCCCTCCTGGAGCCAAGGTGTTCAGGAGTGGCTAATGAACCAACTTACCTAAGGTGGTTCTGATATGCTAATAAGCCAATTCTAAGGTGATTTGGACGTGGTATTGAGAGCTTGCAGCAAGCTAACCCTAAGGTGGCCCAGATAACCCCAAGAACAGGCCATAAATGCTCCTGCTGAAGATGCTCAACACAGAGCGAGGTTCCTCACAAATTCTAAGCTTTGAATTCCAGCCTCCAGGGACCTTTCCTGCCATCTTGGTTGTTCCCCTCCTGCCAGCCTCCCTCACCTCAGCAACATGTGTACTTTGGTAAGCACAGGTGAGCCGACTCACTGGGACTTGGTGGATTCTAGTCCCGTCACTGTTATTGTTGCATATACCTGCTTGATATGTGAATGGTGACTTTTTGTTGTTGGAATGCTATGTTGAATCGTTCATTACAAGCCTAAATGTCAACATACAAAATTTTAGTATATGTACTACCAGAACAAACATAAGAGAACTAGATAGATAGATAAATAGATAGATAGATAGATAGATAGATAGATAGATAGATAGATAGATAGATAGATAGATAGATAGATAGATCAAGCACAGGACCTCCTGCATGCTAGGCAAAACAGGCAAAATGACACATGTTCTTTCTGATATGCAAAAGTTAGATGTAAAACGCACTGGGATATGACAAATCATACAGAATTCTAGATCCTCACACACAGTGAGACCAAAAGAGGATAGTCACAAAGGCACACTGCCTAAGTGCCTCTTCATATTTATACAATATAATATACATACTGAAATGAACTCCAAGATATGGAAACAAAAGACTTTTTTATATAGCTTTTAGTTTTTGATGACTCTGTCCTCTTTACCTTATGTATGGCATATTCATGTGTATATATTTGGGAAGGTGGGAGGAGGGCACAAAACTTGAGGGAAAAGGATGAAGAAGTGCAGCAGTGGAACTCACTGAACACTGATGGAAGTGAACTATGCAACTCGAGGGTGGAGACGGGAGGGAGGGACTGGGAGAGAGTGAGGGAACAGAAGACACTGTACAAAAAGAAATGTGCTCATTACCTGACTCATGTAATTGTAGTCCCTCTGTACATCACCCCTATAATAAAAATAAAGTAAGTTTTAAGATAAAATTTTGTTAAGACAGATTTTGCAGATTAAAACTTTGTGTGTGTGGTTGTAGGCATAGGTCAAGTGGTAGAGCACCAGGCTAGCAAATGTGAGACCATAACCTTAATACTGAAAAATAAAAAATAGAATAAAACATTGAATAATATGAAAAAAACGCTGTGTGTGTGTGTGTGTGTGTCTGTGTGTCTGTGTGTGTGTCTGTCTGTGTTGTGTTGGTACTGGAGCTTGAACTCAGGGTCTCAGACCCTTGCCTAGCTTTTTCTGCTCAAGGCTTGTGCCCTACCACTTGAACCACACCTCCACTTCCAGCTTTGTACTGGTTATTTGGAGATAAGAATGTTTCTGGCCTGGCACTGGTGGCTCACACCTGTAATCCTAGCTACTCAGGAGGCTGAGGTCTGAGGATGGCAGTTCAAAGCCAGCCAAGACAGAAAAGTCCATGAGACTCTTATCTCCAATTAATCACAGAAAAAGCCAGAAGTGGCGCTGTGGCTCAAGTGGTAGAGTGCTAGCCTTGAGCAAAAGGAGTCCAGGGACAGATCCTAGACCCAGAGTTCAAGTCTCAGGACTGGCCAAAAAAAAAAAAAAAAAAGAAAAGAAAGAAAGAAAGAAAGAGGGCCTGGGGATATGGCCTAGTGGCAAGAGAGCTTGCCTCGTATACATGAGGCCCTGGGTTCGATTCCCCAGCACCACATATACAGAAAACGGCCAGAAGTGGCGCTGTGGCTCAAGTGGCAGAGTGCTAGCCTTGAGCAAAAGGAAGCCAGGGACAGTGCTCAGGCCCTGAGTCCAAGGCCCAGGACTGGCCCAAAAAAAAAAAAAAAAAAAGAAAGAAAGAAAGAAAACAAAAGAAAAAAGAATATCTCTGATGTCTGGGAATGTAGCTTAGTGGTAGAGAGCTTGCCTAGCATGCATGAAGCCCTGGGTTCAATTCCTTAGTACCACATAAAAAGAAAAAGCCAGAAGTGGTGCTGTGGCTCAAGTGGTAGAGTGCTAGTCTTGAGTAAAAGAAGCTCAGGGGCTGGGGATATAGCCTAGTGGCAAGAGTGCCTGCCTCGGATACACGAGGCCCTAGGTTCGATTCCCCAGCACCACATAAACAGAAAACGGCCAGAAGCGGCGCTGTGGCTCAGGTGGTGGAGTGCTAGCCTTGAGCGGGAAGAAGCCAGGGACAGTGCTCAGGCCCTGAGTCCAAGGCCCAGGACTGGCCAAAAAAAAAAAAAAAAAAAAAAAGAAGCTCAGGACTTTGCCCAGGCCCTGTGTTCAAGCCCCAGGACTGGCAAAAAAAAAAAAAAAAAAAAAAAGAATGTCTCTGATTTGTCTGTGTGGGCTGACTTCAAATGATGATTCTCAGATCCCAGCCTCCTGAAAACCTAGAATTATAGGCATAAGCCACCAGCACCTACTTAGAAGGATCTTGAGTAGGGGGCCAACCTGGGCAACATCGCAAGACCCAATCTCAAAAAGAAAAAAGAATATAGTCCTATCTGTGAGAATTGAGGATCAAAGTAAACCTCAGCAGGAAAGTCCCTGAGACTCTTATCTCCAATTAACCAGCAAGAGCTGGAAGTGGAGCTGTGGCTCATGTAGCAGAATGCCAGCCTTGAGCAAAAGATATCAGAGAGTGACCAGGCAGGCACAGCTTCCAGTCTCTGAGTTCAAGGCCCATGGCCAAAAGAAAAGGCTGGAAATGTGGCTTAATGGTAGTTCTTGCCTACTATACACGAAGCCCTGGATTCAATTCCTCAGTACTATGTTAACAGAAAAAGCTGAAAGTGGCGATGTGGCTCAAGTATTAGAGTGCTAGCTATAAGCAAAAGAAGCTCAGGGACAGTGTGCAGGCCCTGAGTTCAACCTCCAGGACTGGCAAAAAAAAAAAAAAACACACACACACACAGAGCCTAATTTACTATACTCAAAAGACTGGTTCAGCACTACAAAACAGAGAAGCAAAGGTCTTCTGCTCTGCAGAATCGATGATAAGGGAATGAAAAGACAAGCTGCAGATGGATTAAAAATTCACACATACGGGGGCTGGGAATATGGCCTAGTGGCAAGAGTGCAAGAGTTCCTGCCTTGTATACATGAAGCCCCGGGTTCGGTTCCCCAGCACCACATATAGAAAACAGCCAGAAATGGCACTATGGTTCAAGTGGCAGAGTGCTAGCCTTGAGCAAAAAGAAACCAGGGACAGTGCTCAGGGACAGTGCCCTGAGTTCATGGCCCAGGACTGGCTAAAAAATAAATAAATAAAAATAAATTCACACAAAAAGATTGGTCCTTAAAGTATTCAAAGAACATACACTCATTGTTGCCTTTTCCCCATGCTCTGCTACTGGCTAGCAATCTCTATAATCTAGAAGCTTCTACAACATAGGGTAGAATTACAGCCTCCTCTCCTTTTGGGGCCTCTTTCCCCATCCTCCCCTGGGAAAGATGAAGTTGATATGCCCTGGAGGTATCTGAGTTCCCACTGAGAAAGAAATATGGACTTTGCAAGTTTGCCAATGTTAGAAGTTTGGGCCCAAAATCAATATGCCAATTTAATAAAAATTTAAGCCTACTGCCAGGTCTCACATCCATAATCCTAGTTACTTAGGAGACTGAGCTCTGAGGATCACATTTCAAAGCCAGCCCAAATGGGAAAGTCCATGAAGCTCTTGTCTCCAATTAACCACCCCAAACAAACAAATAAATAAAAATTCTGAAATTTAAAAAAGCTAAGCTGAGTACCAGTGGCTCATGACTATACTCCTAGCTACTTAGGAGGCTGAGATCTGAGAATCATGATTCAAAGTCAGTCCAGGCAGGAAAGTCTGTATGACTCTTTATCTCCAATTAACTACCAAAAAGGCAGAAGTGGAGCTGTGGCTCAAGTGCTAGAGCACTAGCCTTGAGCTAAATAAATAAATAAAAGCTCAGGAACAGCACCCAGGTCCTGAGTTCAAGCCCCAGGACTGGCATTAAAAAAAAAAAAGGGTGGAGGGGCTGGGAATATGGCCTAGTGGTAGAGTGCTTGCCTTGTATACATGAAGCCCTGGGTTCAATTCTTCAGTACCACATATGTAGAAGAAAAAAAAAAGCCAGAAGTGGCACTGTGACTCAAGTGGTAGAGTGCTAGCCTTGAGCAAAAAGAAGCGAGGGGGCTGGGGATATGGCCTAGTGGCAAGAGTGCTTGCCTCGTATACATGAGGCCCTGGGTTCAATTCCCCAGCACCACATATACAGAAAACGGCCAGAAGCGGTGCTGTGGCTCAAGTGGCAGAGTGCTAGCCTTGAGCAAAAAGAAGCCAGGGACAGTGCTCAGGCCCTGAGTCCAAGGCCCAGGACTGGCCAAAAAAAAAAAGAAGCGAGGGACAGTGCTCAGGTCCTGAGTTCAAGCCCCAGGACTGGCAAAGAAAAGAAAGAAAAGGCTAAAGTCCAGGTGCCATTGGCTCACACCTGTAATCCTAGCAGGCCTATAATCTTAGCAACTCAGAAGCCAAGTCTAGGCAGAAAAGTCTGGGAGACTCAATATTCAATTATCCAGCAAAATGACAAACCAGAGGCATGGCTCAAATGGTACAGTACCAGCTGTGAGCAAGGAAGCCAAAGCCAAGAGATAATTGGAGGTCTGAAGTTCAAATGCCTGTACCAGCACAAAAACATAAAATAAAACAAAACTTAATGATATTACAATTATATGAAATAACTTTTCTTAAATGTGTTGATTGGAACAGTCCTGACCATAGCAACTTTGGAAATAAGAGCTAATCAAACCAAAAGCAAATGGAATTGCATGTAAGCATGCATTCCAGTTAACAAGACTATTGCCCACACAGATATGAGTTAACAACTCTGATGTCCTTATTATCAATTAAACATTAAACAATTATGTGAATGAATGGTGAGTGATAGGAGCCAGGTTTCCTACTATTCGTAGATAAGAGAGAGAGTAGCTAGATCAGACTTGGAGACATCAGTACAAATTCATGTTTAGGAAAATACAGATATGAATGATTATATATAGAAATACCTGTGTGTATATATTCATGGGTTAATATAGGTATTTCCTTCCTGCCTCAAATGTGTCTAGAAACAATGACACCTAACAGCTACAAACATACCTACTGGCCAGACTGGGAGTTCTAAAACTGTTTCCTAGGCCAGGCACAATGGCACATGCCTATAAGCCCCAACTGTTTGGGAGGCTGAGGCAGGAGAATTACTTAAGCCCAGGAATTTGAAACCAGCCTGGGAAACACAGTGAAACCCTATCTCACAAACAAAATAAAACATATCAAAAACCATTCTCCTGGAGCTTGGAATGTGGTTTAGTGGTAGAGTGCTTGCCCAGCATGCATGAAGCCCTGGGTTTGATTCCTCAGTACCGCATACGCAGAAAAACAAACAAAAACATTCTCCAAGAACAGGAAATAGGACTTCTTGGGGAAAATATCTGGTGGTAGGATGGAGGGACAGGAAGAGACAAAAAATATATATAAAATGAGCCTGAAGTATCCTGTTATATAAAAAAGGGAGAACTTTGTGACTTTGTATGTGGGGTGTGCGTGTGTGTGTGTGTGTGTGTGTGTGTGTGTTGTGTATCTGTTCTACTTAGGGTTTGGGCAGGCACTGTCCCTTAGCTTTTTCATTCAAGGCTGAACCTCTACTATTTGAGCCATCCTCTGGTTTAGCTTTTCAATGAGTAATTGGAAATAAGAGTCTCATGGGCTTTCTTGCCAAACTGTGATTCTCAGAGTTCAGCCTCCTGAGTAGTTAGGATTACAGACACTGGTCAGTCATGGAGCTTGAACTCAGGGCCTGGGTGCTGTCCTGGAGCTTCTTTTGCTCAAGACTAGTGCTCTACCACTTAAACCACAGCTCAATTTCTGGCTTTTTCTTTTTCTTTTTCAGTAGTTTATTGGAAATAAAAGTCCTATGGACTTTACTGCTCAGGCTGGCTTTGAACCGAAATCCTCAAATCCTCAGCCTCCTGAGGAGCTAGGATTACAGGTGTGAGCCAATTATGCCCAGCTACTGTGCTTCTTTGGCTCGCTAGTTGCCAGCTGTGTCTGCTTGGAAGAGCATCCTAATAAATTTCTTTTAATTTCCATACTTTATTGTTACTATAAAGGTGATGTGCAGAGGGGTTACAGTTACATAAGTCAAGTAATGAGTACATTTCTTTTTGGACAATGCCATTCTTCTGTCTTTCTCCAATAAGCTTTCGTTTCTCTTATTCTGCTGTTTTTTGGTAAAGTGTGTGTGTGCCAGCACTGGGACTTGAAGTCAGGACCAGAATGCCCTCTACTTCTGGCTTTTTTTGTTTGTTTTTTGGTTTTGTTTTTTTCTTTTTGGCCAGTGCTGGGGCTTGGACTCAGGGCCTGAGCACTGTCCCTGGCTTTTTCTTGCTCAAGGCTAGCACTCTGCCACTTGAGCCACAGCACCACTTCTGGCTGTTTTATGTATATATGTGGTGCTGGGGAATCGAACCCAGGGCCTCATGTATACGAGGCAAGCACTCTTGCCACTAGGCCATATCCCCAGCCCCTACGTCTGGCTTTTTTGGTAGTTAATTGGAGATAAGAATTTCACAGACTTTGTTGCTCAGGCTGGCTTTGAACCATGATCCTTATATCTCAGCCTCCTAAGTAGCTAAGATTACAGGTGTAATAGTGCCAAGCAATAGTGCCAAGCAATAATGTTTGTTTATCTGGAGCTGGGGGTTGAGCCCAGGGCCTGTTGCATGCAACTGATCTACATCCTAAACTCCAAGTTAATAATAATACATCAATATAATAATGTACCATATTAATGTAAGTTATTAGTAGGAAATTTTGGATGTGGAATCCATGAAAACAACATCTTTACAATTTTTCTGTTCAGTTAAGGTCTTCTGTACAAATGTTCAGCCTGATGCCTGTAATCCTCCCTACTGGAAGGCTGAGTGGAGCTACAATAGTAGAGCACCATCCATAGGCGAAAAAGCTAAAGGACAGGACTGAGGTCCTGAGTTCAAGCTTCAGTACCGATACACATGTACTTGAACACACACACACACACACACACCCCTAAGATGTTCTACCTCTAAGTTCCCGTTCCTTCCTCACTCAGCTCTCTGCCAGTATCTACATTGTAAGCAAAAAGCAAAGTAAAAGGGAATGACTCAGATCCATCACCTGGACTTCAGTGCACAGAGCTTTAAACAAGCCCCAGCTTAGTGAAGTAGTCTGGGAAGTAACAATTGCTAGAACAACCGTAGGCAAATGTTTGAGAAACCAAATAGGATGGAAGTGGCTGAATGTGGAGAATTAGGATAAAGCTTCAGGATGATAGATTGTAACCTTACCCTAATTGTTGTTTGATTTTGTTTTGTTTTGTTTTTTGCCAGTCCTGGGGCTTGAACTCAGGGCCTGAGCACTGTCCCTGGCTTCTTTTTGCTCAAGGCTAGCACTCTGCCACTTGAGCCACAGCGCCACTTCTGGCCGTTTTCTATATATGTGGTGCTGAGGAATCGAACCAGGGCCTCATGCATGTGAGGTGTGCACTCTACCACTAGGCCACATTCCCAGCCCACCTTACCCTAATTGTTGAGGGTTTAAAAAAAAAAAAAAAAATCCTGGCCCCCAGTCTGTCCTCACTTTCTGATCGCGGAAATGTTCTAAAGAATGTGAGAATTTCATCAAATTCTCTCTCTGTGTGTGGGCAAGCAGCTCCCTTCCCGGAATGCAGCTCCCTTCCCGGGCGGTTCTTCAGGCACCACCACACTCTAGCCGCACCCTGGGTCCCAGCCTCAGGAGGTGGGAGCAGCCCCGCAGGTGTGTCTCATCTAGGGGCGCAGCTACCTGGCTCGCTTGGCACCGAGCTGAGGCGGGCGCGGACACATTCAGGCTACCCATCCTGAGGCGCCCAGAGGCTGAAGGCACGGAGCCCTCCGCCCCCCGCCAGGAGGAGGCTGCCCCGGCAGAGGTACTGCTGCTTCTGCACTCAGCCTTTTACCTCTGCCCAGGCACCCGAGACCCGGCTCCTCCTCCCCGCCAAAAACAGCCTCCCCCCGCCACCCCACCCCGCGGCCGGGGTGCCCCGCAGCCCAGCCCGGCGCGCCCGCGCCCCGCAGCCCAGCGGGCCTCCGAGGCCCCCAGCCCCGGGGTGGGGAGAGTTAAGGCCTGGAGGCTCGTCACCGGTTCCGGGGAAGATTGCCGAGGGCTCCTCCCATTGGCTAACTCCCTGCCTCTGCGCTGATTGGCTGCGGCCCCCCGGGCTGCGGCCGTCCGAGGATCCCCATTGGCAGAGGAGTGTGGCGGCCCGGCCTCCCAGGACTACCCGGGCCCGAGGTGCTCGGGCTCTCCGAGCTCCTAGGGAAGCTCAGCCCCGTCCAGGGTCCCGACTTCTCTCGCGATCCAACCCAGTGACTACCTCGAGGACACCCGCGGATCCCGGATCCTTTTTCTCCTGCCGGTTTTATTTTTTCTGCCTCTCCACCTTCCATATCTCAACTCTGCGTTTCCTTCCGCTACTCCCCGGCTCCCTGCTTACGAAGGCTAACCTCGTGCATCCCACCTGTCACCTCCTGACTTCTGCCCTCCCTTGACCCTGGAGCTCTTGACCTACAGAGCCCTGCCATATCTCACCAGACACTCCTACACTCCTCTCTCTTGCCAGCTTCTGACTCCCGAATTCTAACTAACCCTTCACTCCTTGACATTTGACCCTGACACTTGATTTGAAACTTCTAAATTCTTCTTGCAGCCTGGGCTGCGGAAACCAAGTCTTCACCTGCCTTCAAACCTCCTCCCTCGCTTCCCTTTTCTGGCCAACCATGGACTTCTTGATGAGTGGTCTAGCTGCCTGTGGGGCCTGTGTGTTCACCAATCCACTAGAGGTTGTGAAAACCAGAATGCAGTTGCAGGGAGAACTGCAAGCCCCAGGCACCTACCAGCGACACTATCGAAATGTCTTCCATGCCTTCTTCACCATCGGCAAGGTGGACGGCCTGGCTGCGCTGCAGAAAGGCCTGGCCCCTGCTCTCTTCTACCAATTCCTGATGAATGGCATCCGCCTAGGCACCTATGGGCTGGCTGAGGCTAAGGGCTACCTGCACACAGCTGATGGCACCCTGAGTCCGGTCCACAGTGCAGCAGCTGGGGCCCTGGCTGGAATCATGGGAGCCTATCTGGGGAGTCCCATCTACATGGTAAGGAGAGAGAGGAGGTCTTACCTGGGGTCTTCAGGGCAGAACCTTGGTGTAGTGGAGGGCCTGCCCTTCACAAGAGCACGGGTGGCAGGGTGTTGTCCCCTTGCAAAGCAGGGGAGGGTATTACAAAATTGCTAGTACATTTTAGGGCCTTCTGATCTGCCCTATGTACACCCACCCAGTGCAAATAGTCATATGTGTTGAAGAAGATTATGGACTTCAGTCAAGATTATGGGAATCAGTCTCCCTGCTACTCATAGCTTGGATTTGAAAATTACTCACTGTAGCTGGGTGCCAGTGCCTCACACCTATAATCCTATCTACTCAAAGGCTGAGATCTTAGAATTGCTGTCTGAAGCCAGCCCAGGCAGGAAAGTCTGTGAGACTCTTATCTCCCAATTAACCATCAAAAAGCTGAAGCAGAGCTGTGGCTCAAGTGGTAGAGTGTCAGCCTTGAACAAAAAAGCTAAGAGATAGCTCCCAGGCCCTGAGTTCAAGCTCTAGTACAGGAGAGAGGGGGGGGAGGGGCAATAAAATTATTCATTGTTGAACTTCAGTTCTTCAGTTGCCACACCTGTGAAATTGAGATAATTTCAGTAACCTTTTTGTGTCGTCATAGGGAGGACTGGGGGAGACAAATGAGAGCACTAGCACAAATCCTTAAGCATTTAATAGTAATGCTTTCATTATTTGATGCTAATGTTTTATGTTATTATTTTGTGCTATGTATTGAGGTTGGATTTGTGGAGGGGAAGCTAGGGATTTAAGTAACATACATCAGTGATTGTAGGGATCTGGAAGGGCCTGGACATCCCAGAATTACAATTTCACAGTATGCTCTTTTGGGTTATCAGATATAGGTCAAGGGCTGGGAGCATGCGGCCCAGAGAGGGAAAGTGACTTCCTCAAGGTGACACAGCTGCTTATTGTTGAGGCTAGGCCATGCTTAGTGTAGCTAAGAGAGTGAGAAGCATTTTGTTTTGTAGAAGAGCCAACCTAGTCTCACTTCTAAGGTATTCAACTTAGGGACAGTGGCCTCTTCAAAATCAGCTATGGACCCTGGGAGCTAGAAAGTTCAATGTGGCCAGAGTCTAGCAGGGCAATCTGGTTGAGGGTGGTAGCTGGAAATCTGACCTGAGAATAGGAGCTGGCATGAGAGGCTGAAACCCAGGTCTTACTCAATACCAGTCTTAGGAAATGTTGTCATTCTCCAATCTCACCATCCCCTTACCCCCAGTCCCAAGGGAAGGAGGATGTAAAGGGGGAGGGGTATCTTGCAGTGCTAGGAGATCTGTCCCCTGGGACTGCAGCCAAGGGACACAAAGTCTCAAGACCAATCTGCTAAGTGGGAACAACAATAATTATCAGATTAAAGGGGGTATTCATTGCTTAATACCCTGGAAGAAGTATGGGGGAAGGGTCAGGCATTTGGACCCCTATGGTGGGCCAATGGTCACTGGGGTACAGGTTGTGATATTTTCTCTTCCAGGTGAAGACCCACTTACAGGCACAAGCATCCTCTGAAATTGCTGTAGGGCACCAATATAAGCACCAGGTGAGGGTTTCCCCAAACCATTATACCTGATCACCCTCTCCCATTTTTCCCCAGCTTTCTGTCTGCCCCTAGCTACTCCGACCCTGACCACTAATCTGTACAACATTAATTCAGGCCCACCTGGACCATCACAAATCCTTCTTCAGATCTTCTGCCCATTTCTCCTGCCCCATTCTCTCAATCTGTTAATGTCCTCACTTCCCTATATTCAGCCCCTACTCTGGGATGGGGAGGGGTGGCAAATACTGAGGACCCGTTTTCTCTGGCTTTAAGCCCACAACGAATTGGATGTTTGAACAATCGGTGCCTATTAAGGACTGATCCTTGACAGTGTCAGTGGTGACAGCCCCTGATGCTGGGATGACTGAACCCCACCCCTATGGTCTTCCCCTCACCAGGGCATGTTTCAGGCACTAACGGAGATTGGCCAGAAACATGGTCTGGTGGGGTTATGGCGTGGGGCCTTGGGAGGCCTGCCCAGAGTTGCCGTCGGTTCCTCTACCCAGCTGTGCACCTTCTCATCCACCAAGGACCTCTTGAGCCAGTGGGAGGTACTTCCTGGGAAGGGGTGGGACCTTCCTGGAAATGGGGTAGGGGTTGGGCAAAGGGAGGTAAGGGAATGGTGTCAATATTCAGATGCAAGGGACCAGCAGTAGAAGGGTTTGGGGTTCACTGACTCCTCAGATTCTTCCCAAGATTCTCTAGTCACTTCCTCTTAGAAAGGGGTACTGGAACCCTCAGAGCATGCTGGCCTTCCTCCCTCATATTGTTATCATACGAGTGGGGTAGAAGCAGGGCCTGTCCTGCCCTAGGAGATGAATGATTGGCTATAAAACTGATCTTTTCCTCTCTCCTGCAGATCTTTCCTCCCCAGAGCTGGAAGGTGGCTCTGGCAGCTGCCATGGTGAGTGGCATCGCTGTGGTCATGGCCATGACACCATTTGATGTGGCCAGTACCAGGCTCTATAACCAGCCCACAGATGCTCAGGGCAAGGTAAGGGAGTGCTCTGGGGTGCAGGCAGGCAGGGAAAGCTGGGAGGAGGGGGAGAAGCAGACTGTGGGTGTAGGAGGGAGAAGCTCAAATGCAGTCTACAGAGATGAGGCCCCTGCTGGACTCTGACAAGTTCCTTCCCCCTCCAACATGTCCAGGGCCTCATGTACCGGGGAATACTGGATGCTCTGCTGCAGACAGCTCGGACCGAGGGCATTTTGGGCATGTACAAGGGTATAGGTGCTTCCTACTTCCGCCTTGGGCCCCATACCATCCTCTCCCTTTTCTTTTGGGACCAGCTGCGCTCTCTCTACTATACATACACTAAATAACAGCCACTCCTCCATGTGCCACCAAATTGACACTTTATTGGATACTTTTGCCTTCACTACTATGCCTTGGTAACTACGAACCACATGACTTTTCAGCCGTCTAAGGGAGGAGAGCCAACCCCACTCTCTAGCTATTCTCTCAGGGTTGAATCACTACCAAGTAGTAGTTTCCTTTCTTTCTTTGGGTGTTGTTGCTTTAAACCTTCCCACTCAACCCCTTGTATCCTCCCCAGCCCTCTCTCAGGGCTGAACCAGTCACTCCAAAGTGATTTCTTCCCTGTTTCCACTGCCAGCCTTGGGTTCCTCTTGTTCCCATGCACAGCTTTAAACTTTACCCTGTAAGACCAAAGGGAATGGAGAAGACCCAGGTATCCTGTTAATTCAAAGTCACAGTAATTATATTGGTTATAAAGCAAGTTTATTTCTACAGAGAGGAGGTGTCTTATGTTTGTGCACAGAGAAACAGTAAAAGAAAACCCAGGTATTCACCTCTTTTTCCTCCACCCTCCCAGAAGTGGGTCCCTAAATTTTCCGCAGCATCACACAATGCTTCAGGAATCTTTACTGAGGACCAAAGATGTTGGGATCGTGAAGGGTCAGACTGGTCACTAGTTGTTCAAAGTTACTCAGGCTCCAGGGTGGAGGTGACAGATTTTCAGGACCAAGAGATGACCTGTTTTCAGTTCTTGGGGGTTGGAAAACAGAAGAAGAGAGAACACCATCCAGGACTGAGGTCTGGAAGATCCCACTTCCAGATCCCTAGGACCCACAGTGATCCCAAACCTCTGGCCTACTCCGTCCTCCTTGGAGGACCCCACCAGCACATCTCCCTGCTCTGCCCACCCAGCCTCATTGTCCTGGAGGCCCAATCATAACATTCCCACCCTTTCCTTCCTCCTTACGGGGGTTGGTTGAAGGTGAGCAAGAGATCAGTTTGGTACTGGGGCAGCCGAAGCAAAGCCTGATGTAGTGTCACATCCTTGGCTACCTAAAGGGATGAGTCAGGATGTTTATTTGGACCCTTGAAGCCACCCCATCCAGGAGGTCCTACCCTCCTAGGCCCTCACCTGCTGGCTCCCTTTAGCTATCTGCTGTTTCCCAGAGAGGAGCCAGGCTTCTTGGCAGCAGCCCCTCAGGGCCAGGTTCTCCAAAGTGAGGGGCTGCACCGACTCCACCTGCTGGATCCTAGCCCCCTGAACGCAGCCGACGTCCTCAAAATGGTACCTGGAGTGGGAGAGAAGGGTCAGGTCCCTCGATGCCCCACCCCCGCCTCTGGGCATGTTTAAGTCTAGGTCTCTCACTTCTGGCTTTGGAAGTTCTGGTGGAGGGGGGGGGGAAAAAAAGCCCAAACAAAGAAACAACAACAAAATCCCCGTCCAGCCGCAGGCCCCGCCCGCTTCCTGGGCCCGGGCCGCCCCCTGGCCAGCCCTCCGCACCGGGCGGCCGCTTCGCCCCGCACGTGGGCCTGCAGCTCCAGAAGTTCCACGATCAGGCTCTGGTCGGTCTCGGGATGGCAGAAAACTTCTTGATTGTCCGGAACCGGCCGCAGGTCGCTAGAAAACGAGGCGAGGTAGACCCCGGTGACTCCAGCTTCTTCCCGCACCCCCCCGGTGGGCTCCACGGCGCCGGGACCAGCTCACCTTACATCGATAGCCCCAGGAGGGAGGATGACGGAGAAGGCGCCCCCAAACAATGGGAAGTCTCTTGTGGGTTCCATGGTCCCGGGACTAGGGTATGAAGATTAAAGGGTTTTTTAAGAAACCCATCTGGGGCTTCGCTGCACCCCCCCCCCCCCACGCCCACACCCCCAGGGTCTCGAAGCCGCCGGGTCCTCTCCGTTTGCTCAGTTCCTGGATCTTTAAGATTCGGCCCCGCCTCGTGGCCAAGATGACCAATCAGCGCCCGCGCTATGAGGGCGGAGCCAGACCGCTCCGCTCCCGGCTGCGCGGCTGGGCGGGCGCGGAGCGGGACCTTAGCGGGTCTGGATATCGGAGTAGGGATGCAGGATTTGTGACGCCCGCCAGACTCCTCCTTTTAAAGGGGTCGCACCTGCTAAGAGGGTCACTTGGAGTCCTTCTTAAGGACAGTTACCTATCTAAGGCTCCCGTGCCTCGGTGGGGTCTCCCTAGTCCAGAGAATCGTTACGAGGTGTCCTGGGGCCACTGGACAGCGAGTGGGCCGCCAGCCAGACCACTGGTCCTTGGATCCCATGTTGGGAATTAGAGAGACAGGAGGTCCAGGTGTGGTACGGGTCAGGATTCAGCCCTCACGCCTACTTCCTGAAAGCGACACCCAGTTTGGGAATTATAGCTTTAATCCCCTTCAAATCTTCACTTTGGGAAAGCTTGGGACGAGCTCCTCTGCCCCATACACCTGGACGGAAACATGGATTAAACTCTGTTGTTTTTCTTGTACAGATTTTTTAGAGTGTTCTTTTAAGTATTTGTCCAACCATAACTTTCCAGTTATTTTCTCTATTCATCTTTGATCCCCAGCACCTGGCACAGAATTTAGAGCATAACAGGCCTATTGTTGAGTGACTGAATAAACCTATAATTGCCAGTGTCTGGAACCCTGAAGGCCACCTGAGCCCTCAGAAGTTCTTGTTGGTCCCTACTTCCCAAGGAAAAACTAGACAAAGGGATTCCATACTGAAGCCATCTGGAGCCTGATTATTGAGTAAAGTGAAGCTAAGGAGAATGTACTTACTACAACCATAAATTGTCAGTCCTTATATGAAGGGCTGACCTTAGAGGGGAAACTTGAGACACAGCTCTATCCTTCCCTCCTTCCTTTGTTTTCCCTCCTCCTCCTCCTTTTCCTCCTCCTCCTCTTCCTCCTCCTCCTCCTCCTCCTCCCCCTCCTCCCCCTCCTCCCCCCTCCTCCTTCCCCTCCCCCTCCTCCTCCTTCCTAGCTTGATCTCAGTATGGGTGCTGTCCCTGAGATTTTTCTCTAAAGTCTAGCACTGTACCACTTTGAGCCACAACTCCACTTGGTTTTTCTGGTGGTTAAATGGAGATGAAAGTCTCACAAACTTTCCTACCTGGGCTGGCTTTGAACTGCAATCCTCAGATCTCAGCATCCTGAGTAGGATTACAGGCATGAGCTACCAGCACCTGACTTTTCCATTTTCTTTTGGCAAACATTTATACTATAAGAAGTTTTCTTGCCAGGCGCTAATGGCTCATGCCTATAATCCTAGCTACTCAGGAGGCTGAGGATGGCAGTTCAAAGCCAGCCTTAGCAGAAAAGTTCCAGTGAGACTAACATCTCCAATTAATCACTCAAGACCCAGAAGTAGAGCTATGGCTCAAAGTAGTAGAGTGCTAGCCTTGAACAAAAAGAGTTCAGGGACAGCTCCCAAGCCTTGAGTTCAACCCTCATTACTGACCAAGTTTTCATTTTGATAATTCCATACAAGCATACAGTCTTTTTAAACAAGTGTACCCTTTCTATTATATTCCTTTACCCCCTCACCCCAGTCTCAAGATTAACTCAGAGGGCTGGGGATATGGCCTAGTGGCAAGAGAGCTTGCCTCGTATACATGAGGCCCTGGGTTCGATTCCCCAGCACCACATATACAGAAAACGGCCAGAAGTGGCGCTGTGGCTCAAGTGGCAGAGTGCTAGCCTTGAGCAAAAAGAAGCCAGGGACAGTGCTCAGGCCCTGAGTCCAAGGCCCAGGACTGGCCAAAAAAAAAAAAAAAAGATTAATTCAGAGTTCACCAGGGCACCCTATGGTATTCTAGCCAGGAAAATGTAGGTACGAAGATTTGGAGATGAGAGAGTATGTGCTGGAGAATGTCGATATATCAATTTGATCAGTTTGGCAAGGAGAAGGAGGGAGGGAGGAGGGAGAAATGGACAACAGGAAGCTATGAACGTGGGTAGGTATGCAGTGTTTTGTTTGACTAGTTTTTGTTTGATTAGTTTTTGATTGGTTTGGTGTGTGTGTGTGTGTGTGTGTGTGTGTGTGTGTGGCTTGAATTGGGGGCCTCTGGTTCTCACTTGGCTTTTTTGCTCACTTCTGATGCTCTATCACTTAAGCCATGTTTTTATCACATTAAGCCTAGTTTTTTTATGTTTAATTGGAAATAAGAGTCTCAATGATTTGTCTGTCCAGGCTGGCTTTGATGTCTGCCTTTTCAGTAGCTAGGCTTATAGGCCTGAGCTGCCAAAACCCCAGCTAGTTTTTGTTTTTGTTTTTGTTTTTTGTCAGTCCTGGGCCTTGGACTCAGGGCCTGAGCACTGTCCCTGCCTTCCTTTTGCTCACTGCTAAGCACTTGAGCCACAGTGCCACTTCCAGCTTTTTCTGCTTATGTGATGCTGAGGAATCGAACCCAGGGCTTCATGCAAGCTAAGCAAGCACTCTACCACTAAGCCACATTCCCCACCCTAGGCTAATCTTGAAATTGCTATTCTTTTGCCTCAGCCTCCTGAATGCTGGTATTACAGGAGAGCATCAACATGCCCAACTTGAACTCATTTTTTTTATTGGTCATGGGGCTTGAACTCAAGACCTGAGCACTGTCCCTGAGCTTTTCTGCACAAGTCTAGCATTCTACCACTTTGAGCCAAAGCTCCACTTCTGGTTTTCTAGTGGTTATTCAGAGCTAAGAGTCCTATGGACTTTCCTGCCTAGGCTGGCTTTGAACTGCAATCCTCAGATCTCAGCCTCCTGAGTAGCTAGAATTATAGGCATGAGCAACCAGCGCATGACAAACTCGTCATTTCTTACTACAAGCATCAGACTTCTCTCCGAGCCTCTTTTCTCATCTCTAAAACACTGTTAGGATTAAGTGAGATGTGGATGTGTTTGAATCTGAAACTTTCTGGGCAGGAACTCATTTTGTTCCTTGGGAAACTCTAGAGGGAAGTTCTGTAGGACACATAAGGAAAAAACTGGCTGTGAGAAATCAAGGGCACTAGGTCATTATAGGGGTCTCCTCTGTGCTTCCTCACTGCGACAAGGAGAAACAAACTCTGTCCTTGCTATTTCTGCCCACCTGCTACTGGTTTCTCCTCCCCTCCCAGGGAAACACTGGCTCTGACTGCCTGTGAGCAGCCGGGCAGATCAGAAACCTTGAAAGGGACCACCAAGGACATAGAATTACCAGAACTGGACTCAAGCCTATTTATGGGTCAAGAGGAAGAGACTAGATTAGAGGAGAAAGCACCCACACACTTGGTTTTTGTTTGTTTTTGCTGGTCCTAGGGCTTGAACTGAAAGCCTGGGTGCAGACCAGGAGATTTTTTATTTATTTCTTTATTTTGCTCTACCACTTGAGACACACCTCCACTTGCAGTTTTTTGGTAGTTTGTTGGAGATAAAAGTCTCGCAGACTTTCTTGCCCAGGCTGGCTTCAAACTACCATCTTCCTATCTCAGCCTCCTGAGTTGCTAGGATTATAGTTGTGAGCCACTGGTACTCAGCCACTTGTGGCATTTTGATGGTTAATTGGAGGTAAGAGTCTCATGATCTTTCCTGCCCAAACTAGCTTCAAACCTTCATTGTCAGATTTCAGCCTCTGGAGCAGCCAGGATTACAGGTGGGAGCTCCTGTGCCTACCTCAGCTTCCTCATTTTGAGTCTCTGACTGTTCTGTTGTGAGCTTTGAGCAGGTAGAGACCCCTGGTACTCCAGTCCATGAGCTCTTTGGTAAAGTTAGATGGGCTTTTTAGGTAGTAGAAGGTAAAAGTGACAGAGGCACAAGACCAAATCTCCTCTGGGAAAATACATTGGAAGGCCATCCTAACCTGGCAGATTTCCACTCTGGGCTCTCTACTCTTTTGGTGTCTGGTACCTCTCTGAGCCTTTCTTGCTGACTTCCCAATGTGTACAAATTCAAACTCTCCAAGACACAAAATCTAATTGGGTCCATTAGTTGCCATTCAATCTGAACGTGCCTATTCGGCAAGGTCTCCTTGTCTCTTTCCAAGACACCAGCCAGATGCCAGGGAAGTCCCTGGTCCAGCTGGCTGTGGCTAGGATAACAGGTATCATTAGACAAATCGGTTAACCCAGATGGTCCTCAGCCACTTTTCTCCGTGTGAGTGTGTGTCCCAATGTTAGCCTTCTAGTTGTTGTAGACCTGCAACTGGCTGCTCCTGTACCCTCAGGCATCCCCTTATTTAATGCCTTGTCTGAGTATGGGTGACCTACCAAGCATGAAAAGCAGGCTCAAAAATGGAAGCTTGCTAGCTACTCAGGAGCCTGAGATCTGAGGACAGCAATTTAAAGCCAGCCCAGGCAGGAAAGATTATGAGACTCATCTCCAATGTACCAGCAGAAGCCAGTAGAGGTATGACTCAAGTGGTAGTGTTATGCCAAGTCGTGAAATGACCACCAAGAAGACCACCGAGACTCAGACGTTCCGAAATGCAAAGGCAAGACTTTATTCAAGTGGGCCGCGGCTCGGGCCTCGTCCTACCCACCAACACAGCGGAGGTTAGGAGGAAGCCCCGAGCTGCAATTGCACAGAGCTTATAAAGGCAAAAAACAAAGTTACAGCAACCAGGTGTTCAAGCAAGCAAGATTAGGACACGGGTACAAATCTGATTGGCTCAGGGCTCGAGGCATTCTGGGGATGGTTAGAGTTAAGCATTCCCAGGCGGTTAGAGTTCTTGACCGGCTGGGCCCTAATAAGCTTGCCCTGGGTTTGCTCATAGTTTAAACAGAGAACAAAACGGGGGCTGCCTGAAAATGGGGTTTACTTTAACTCTTCATTCCCCCTTCTCATAGGTAACTCGAGAACCAACTGTGGTTCTCCTTGCTTATTAGTTTGATTCTGACTGAGAATCAGTAGGGATAGATTGGTATTGTGCCCACAATACCATAAGTTGTCGGTGGCACTTTCCTCAGTTGGTAGCGGGTGTGGCTCAGGAGGAGGTCCAGTCTCATAAAGGGCCTTTAGCTTGAGCCAGATCCCTTGGTGGACTTGCTATAGGGCTCTGAGGGGGCAATAAAAGCTCATAACAAATGCGATTGCAAGTTAGGAATAACATTTAGATGACATCACATAAGTCCCTTAGCCCTGCAGATACAGGTACAGATAAACATAGTTTTACACCAAAGCCCCAATTCTGACCCTATTTATATTATAGCCAATTTGATTACATACCAACTTTACTCATATGCTCTAATGTTGACATACTGATACCATTTGTTACATACTCAAACTTTCTAGGGATTGTCTTTCTCACTTTTAACATGCCAAAACCTTTTAATCTAAAGGAAACTTGTTTTCTCTCTCTAAAGTATTTCCTTATACAGTTTTATAATCTGTGTCTTATAAAATTTAACATATCCCCACTCACACCATCTACTACTTCCTCACGCCATCAGCGACTTACTAGAACATTCTGTGACAATTTACTTTTTAAATCCCTTATCCAGAGGAAACCATTTCTCTATCCCTTTCTCCAAGGCTTTCTATACTAACTTTCCTCTTTACATTTCCTGGGGCTTCTTTGCTGCTAGAGTTTTAAACTGTCTACATTTTCCGGTTTATCTCAACTACATCAAAGCAATTTACTGTGACTCCACCCACAGGCTGTTGGGGAAAACAAAGATGGGGCAACGGTCAGTCCAATGGGACTGCTGCTCCTAAGAAGCCAGACCAGAGCCAAGTATCATGAGCCAACTATTCTATATCTATATTCTATATTCTATATCATGAGCCAACTATTCTAGAGTGGATTTCTCCAGTTTCCAGTTCCTCCAAATGCCTAAGGTTGGCCAGTGGCATCTGCAAGATCCACCCCCAGGAGGGCTCCATGAAGATGCCCCCAGCAGTTCAAATCTCCATCCAGCCACCCTGGTACCTGGCACACCCAATGGCAGCCACCTCCCTCTCTTCTCCAAGGCCACACCCCAATCCATCTGGACACACTCCAACACTCTTGGACACACCTCCCACCCCAGGCATTGCCTGGAAGTGATTCTCCAGCCTGTCATACATGCTTTGAATTTAGCAGCAGGCCAGTCTGCTTGAAAATTTCTTACAATATACAATTTTATTAATAGAGCTAGTTAACTCCAGTCAACTCAAGGATGTCCCCCCCCCCCAAAATTTAAGTTTTAGCAGATCCAAAGCACTTTCCAGAAGAAATCAGCTGCGTGTGATGAGTCCCATCAGAAGATGTAGATTCTTCCAGATGACTGTTAAGACTCTCCTTGATCCTCACTCAAATGCAATGGGCAGGGGCCATGGTGGTGTCAGGCAGCAGTGGCTCCCAGTGGTTCCAATAGAATGTCACACCTTCTGCTGGGTTACCTGCAACTTTCTCCAAAGACTGGTTAGACAAGCTTAACCTAAGTTAACCTAAAGCCTAACTTTAGTCAAATTTCCTAGTATTTTCCTGATTCCTTCTTAAACACACTAGCTTTTGTAGGCTGGCACATCACTGAAAGTCAAGACAGCTTTAGGCAATCAATGGCCCTTGGCTCATTTTGCCAGGGCAGTAAGTTTAAATCAGATATTTCCAATAAGGCTAGGATTTTTTTTTAAGCCAACATAGAAGGCTTGGCCTGTAACCATTTCTCACAAGTGCAGTCTCTGTATACTGTTAACTCTGTTTTCCATGCCTCTAGTTTATTCTGCCTCCTCTTCCCAAAAACAACTCTGGTCCTTTGGTCCTAAAAGGGGGAGGCTGATGGGCGAAGATCATCCATCTTCTATAACTTCTTCAGGCTGACTCAGGGACGTTGACCTTACCTAGCCAGGAACCTTAACCTTAGTCTACTTTACCAAAGGGCTGCAGGATCAGATGTCCATTAGAAACTTTACTCCAAACTGGAAATTACATTCAACATTTTAACTTTTAACTATACAGACTTCTTTTGGGGCTACCGCAGTGTAGCCTTTTAACATTCTAGTTTGTAAAAGCTTTTTCCTGACTTGCTGGGGAACTGATCTCTGATTACCTAAAAAAATGCCTACATTACCTTTGCAGGTCTTTAACAGATCTCAATAAGGACACAATCTCAGGTCTACAAACTTTCTTTCCTGAACAGATGTATCAGCTTAAAATTCTCACTGCCAGTCAGAGCTTTGAGTAGATGCGGGGGTTGGGATTTTAAACTATCTTCTCATTTGACAAACTTACCCTTACTACCCACAATCACAAATGACTGGCAAGTTCCTGCCCAGTAGACAGACATGGGCATTAGAAAGGCATGCTTACAAACTATTCTAGGACTTCCCGGCTTTGATTAACTTTTGAAAGGCCAAACAGGAGTGACTCTAGGATCTGACACCATCTCTGCCATCCAAGCAGTGGCTTACTGCCTCTGGATGCTCCATCACTTTTGTCCCAGGAGGAGTGACTTTTCACTGGACTTGGACTCAGGGCCTGAGTGCTGTCCCTCAGCTCTCCAGCTCAAGACTAGCACCCTACCACTTTGAGCCTCAAAGCGACTCACGACTCTGTTCCCAGCACTCTGCTAGCTGATTAGAGATGAAAACTCTCACAGGGACCTTTCTTTACCCGGGCTGGCTTTGAACTGCAGATTTCAGATCAATGAGTCTTACAAGAGGCCACTTTACTCCAATTAAAAGCAACAAGGTGGTCCACAAATAAGTAGTTTTTAAGCATGCTCTTACCTGGAACTTATTAAGGGCCAATGTTAGATCTTGACAAACTTGTAGAACTCATTTGTCCTTCTCTGTGGGCCTGCTGGAAACTGTTACAAAAAACCTACAAAGAAACTGGAATGGCAATTAAACATTTTGGTAGCCATAATTCTCCTTTTCTCACTTTGCAATAATCATTTAGGACAATTTTACTTCCAAATTTCTTATCTAGAAATGCATTCTTGATTTCCAAAGCCTTTTTACTAACCTCTGCTTTAACACTAACACTTTAGCTTTTATCTGCATTGGAAAAACTCTGATGTTCACAGGCATTCTGAAAACAGGTGCCGCCCTTCGCCTCCAGGCTGCTTGCTTTAAAAGAGCCTCTTTTTTCTTTTTTTTTTTTTTCTTCAGTCCCAGTTACCACATGGCATGAAGACCTTTGAACTCAAATGACAATTTTTCCTTAATGCAAGAATTACAATTACAGAATTAGAAATACTTATCCACTCAGCTTTTCAGTAAATTAGTGAGAAACATTAGCCCATTTTGCCATTTCTTCCTTCATACATAGCATTAATAAGAGTTTACTCCTATCCCCATTAGTTTAACATATGTCCTTTAAAATCCAAATTACAAAAGTAGTACAGGAATCGAATCACATCAGATAAACTTTTTAACCATTTAAAAAACTTTTCCAATTCCTAGTACCTGTCAAGGGGCAGTTTTAGAAATTCTAGTCAAATTCATTTTTACCACAAGGTTTCCAAAGTTCACCTGAAAACAAAGGAGACAAAAGAAAGGCCTCCATTGGCCTGTCCTACCGAGTGGCCTATCTCCATCCTACTCCTCAGAGCTTGATGAACTGTCTTGGTGCCGCCTTGTCCTCTTCCACCATGAATGGATGCCCCCTTATGGCTGTCCCACCATGTGGATTCCCTCCAGGGCCTGTGCCACCACGTGGGCTGGCTAAGCTGCACCTTTGCCAGATCACCCCTCACTCTTGTGGATAGGCACACAAGCCCATCCCAGGTTTTTCCTGTCCTTTCCTATTGGTCTTTGAACTGAGAAACCCAAGCAGTTGTTTCTTTTTAACAGTGATAAACCTTTACATCCAAATTTCTGACACTTAGCTCTGATTTTTTTTAATTAAACATTTTTTAACTATAGTTCCTCTTTAAAACAATGCAATAATCCTTTGAAGCATTTGGTAATGCCCAAACTTGATGACCATTTGAATTTAAACTTAAACTCACTCAATTTTACATCATACTAACAGTCTTGAACATGTTCACACCCACACATACATATTCAAAAGACCTTAAAGCGCGCAAAATAAGCATCAGCCATACATTTTCCAGTGGCAAGAGGTATTTTTGTCAATCTTACTCCTGCAACACCCAAATTTTAAGACAAAACCTTTAACAAATGATTTTAGCATTCTCCAGCCTCATTTTCCAGGGCTTGATAGTCTTGGTAAAACATTTTTAGTCTTAGTAAAACATTTTAGCACACCAAATAATTTTCTGCTTAAGAAGGCTGGGTGGGGGCCCCCCCCAGAGTTCTTTCTGTGGACACTCACACTCTGATTGTGAACCATCGCCTGTACATCTTTCCAATGAGCTATGCAGGTTTGACACAAAAGAGACTGTTAGACTTACAAACAACACAGAGATGACAGCGCGGCACGGTGAGGTCACTCCCTGCCACCTGCGGGGGGCTTGGGCTGGCCCTACGTCCACCCCTGTTGGCGGCTGCGGGTCAGGACTTGGGGCTGATGCGTCCGTGTCCTGGGCTGTCGGCGCCAGCGAGTTGACTGGGCAGGACCCTCCAGAGCGGAGGGCACAGCTGAAACATTTTCCTCAGAGTCCTCCTCTTGTAGAGTTAACTGGGGTGGGGAGTATGGAGCGGGAAATATTTCCTCCTCTGTGCTTCCTCCCTGGAGGACAGGTGGGTACAATTTCTTCTCTTCCTTCTTGGTTTCTCTTGTCTGGATGGCCCGAACGAGGGGTGTAGATTAGGCATTGCAAAGTCCTGATCTTACCTATGTCAAAGCTCCCTCAATTAGCTCCTTCAAAGGTGGGCCATTCTGACTTGCACAGGGTGATCCATTTTTCCTTCTTAAGGGCCACACCTTGGTTCTGAGCTATCTCCTTAACCTCCCTCCAGTGAGCTAGGATCAAGTCTAGGGGGCTAGATGGAGGTCCCCAAGATAGAACGTTACCCATAGCTCTGATCAGATGTTCAGTCCAAAAGGCTAGAAAAAACAAAACAATTAATACAAAAGGAAGAAAACACACAGGCCTGAGAACAAGAAAAGCTACGAGTTGGAGATCTCCCAAGCTGGCCCACAACCTCCTGCAAGGGTGCAGAAGGAGTGGACCCGAGTTCAAGGCGGGGTTCCAGGGGTCCCCCTTCAAGGGTGGAGAGTATGGGGTGTCCCCCAGTCTCCCCAGGATTGCCAAGTAAGCGTGTCCGCTTCGACAACCCCTCCAAGAAATAAGCAAAAGCAAAACAGACAAAAAGACAAACAGACAAATTACAGGACAAGACAAATGAACAGCTCTGTTTTCTTACCTTCGGAGTCTGGGATCTCGGGGGTCTCTGGGGCTATCCTGGACGAAACCCCAAATGTTATGCCAAATCACGAAATGACCACCAAGAAGACCACCGAGACTCAGACATTCCGAAATGCAAAAGCAAGGCAAGACTTTATTCAAGCGGGCCGCGGCTCGGGCCTTGTCCTACCCACTGACACAGCGGAGGTTAGGAGGCAGCCCCGAGCTGCGATTGAACAGAGCTTATGAAGGCAAAAAACAAAGTTACAGCAATCAGGTGTTCAAGCAAGATTAGGACACGGGTATAAATCTGATTGGCTCAGGGCTCGAGGCATTCTGGGGATGGTTAGAGTTAAGCATTCCCAGGCGGTTAGAGTTCTTGACCGGCTGGGCCCTAATAAGCTTGCCCTGGGTTTGCTCATAGTTTAAACAGAGAACAAAATGGGGGCTGCCTGAAAATGGGGTTTACTTTAACTCTTCATTCCCCCCTTCAGTAGAATGCCAGCCTTGAGCAGAAAAAACTAATGCCTGGGCCCTAAGTTTAAGCCTTAGCATCAGAAAGCACACACACACACACACACACACACACACACACACACAAACACACACACACACACACACACACACACACACACACACACACACATGCTAAAGAGGCCTGGCCAAGAGAAATGGAGATGTCAATAACCAAACAAGGAAATTGGAGGATTTAATGGTGAGTAGGGAAAAGATAAAAGGGGGAGGTTGTCTGTTCTTAACCATAAGTCACAAGACTAGACAGTTGACCCTATGTCCTCCCCAGCAGTGGGGTCCAATGCCTCTGACTCTGCCATTCATCTCTCTCTCTTTTTTTTTTTGGCCATTCCTGGGGCTTGGACTCAGGGCCTGAGCACTGTCCCTGGCTTCCTTTTGCTCAAGGCTAGCACTCTGCCACTTGAGCCACAGCGCCACTTCTGGCCGTTTTCTATATATGTGGTACTGGGGAATTGAACCCAGGGCTTCATGTATACGAGGCAGGCTCTCTTGCCACTAGGCCATATCCCCAGCCACTCTTCTCTTTTTTTTTTTTTTTTTTTTTTTTTGCCAGTCCTGGGCTTGGACTCAGGGCCTGAGCACTGTCCCTGGCTTCTTTTTGCTCAAGGCTAGCACTCTGCCACTTGAGCCACAGCACCACTTCTGGCCGTTTTCTTTATATGTGGTGCTTGGGAATCAAACCCAGGGCTTCAATGTATGCAAGGCAAGCACTCTTGCTACCAGGCCATATTCCCAGCCCCCATTCATCTCTCTTTTTTTTTTTTTAAGCAGTCTGTTATCTTAGTCCATTTTCTGTATCCCTAATAGATTAACTGAGACAGGATGGTGTATAATTTTAAAAGGTTTAGCTAGGCATGGTGGTACCAATTTGTAATCCTAGTCACTCCAGAGGCTATGATTGAAAGGATAGAGGTTTGAGGCTAGCCCATTCATGAGACCCCTGCCCCCCTTTCAACCAGTAATCTGGTGTGATGACATGCACCTATCATCCCAGTTATATGGGAGGCAGAAGCCAAAGCATTTCGGTTCCAGGCCAGCCTGGGCAAAAAAAGTTCCAGAAATTCTGTCTCCATTGATAAAGTTGGGCATGATGGCACATGCTTGTCATCTCAGCTGCTGTTGGAATAGGAGGATGGTGGTCTAGGCATATGCCCAGACAAAAAGCAAGGCCCTATCTCAAAATAACCCATGCCAAAAATAAAAGGCTGAGGTATGGCTCTGCACAGTGTGAGTTCATGAGTTCAAATTCCAATACTACCATAAAAAGAAAAAAAAATTAAAGGTCCAGGGACTGGGAATATGGCCTAGTGGCAAGAGTGCTTGCCTTCTACACATGAAACACATGAAGCTCTGGTTCGATTCCCCAGCACCACATATATGGAAAATGGCCAGAAGGGGCGCTGTGGCTCAGGTGGCAGAGTGCTAGCCTTGAGTGGGAAGAAGCCAGGGATGGGGCTCAGGCCCTGAGTCCAAGGCCCAGGACTGGCCAAAAAAAAAAAAAAATTAAAGGTCTAATTGGCCACCAGTGGTTCACATCTGTAATCCTAGCCACTCAGGAGGCTGAGATCTGAAGGACTGAGATTTAAAGCCACTTCTGGCAGAAAAGTCTATGAGATTCAATCTCAATAGCCATGAGCAAGCAAGCTGAGCAAGTATGAGGACCTGAATACAAACCCCAGTGCCGCAGGGGAAAGGTTATTCAGCTTATATATAGTTCTGATTGGGTAGCTACATCTACTTGGCTTCTGGTAAGGATCTTGTGCTGATTCCACTCATGACAGAAAACAGAAGTCAGTGGACATTTACATCAGAGAGAAAACACTAGGATGGCCTTTGCCAGTGGCTTATGTCTGTAATCCTAGCTACTTAGGAGGCTGAGATCTGAGGACTGTGATTCAAAGCCAGCCCATGCAGGAAAGTCCCTGAGACTCTTTTTATAAATTTAATTTTATTGTCAAGGTGATGTACAGAGGGGTTACAGTTACATACCTAAGGTAGTGAGCACATTTCTTGTCATACTTGTTACCCCTCCCTCATTTTTCTCCCTCCCCTCTCCCTGAGACTCTTATCTCCAAGTAACCTCCACAAAGCAGCAGGGCTGTGGCTCAAGTAATAGTGCTCTAGCCTTGAGCAAAAAATCTCAGGGACAGCACCTAGGCCCAGAGTTCAAGCCCCAGGACCAGCGCGCGCGCACACACACACACACACACACACACACACACACACACACACACACACTAAAAGAAAAAAGGAAGTCTGCTTATAACAACCTCTCCTAGCCAAAACTAGTCTAACTAATCCAGTTCCACCATTGAGAACTGATGACAGAAAAATATTCATTCACTCATTCATTAATTCATGAAGGCTCTGTCCCCAAGACTCTCACACCTGTCACTAAAGCTCCACCTTCCAACACTATGGCACTGGGGATAAGAGTCTCATGGATTTTCCTGCCAGGGCTGGCTTTGAACTTAAATCCTCAGATCTCAGCCTCCTGAGCAGCTAGGATTATAGACATGAGCTACCCAGCACCCAGCCTCAATGAGAGTTTTGAGACTAATTCCACTGATAGTATTAGCGTGGCAGGGACAACTGCACCATAAACCTTAAGATTTTTGTCCTAAGAACTATTGGGTCTGGAGCTGGCTAGAAGAACCTGTCCCTACCACTCCCTGAATGTGCTATTTCTCCCAACTTGGTTCTAGCAGGCTTTAATTTGAATTGTGATTTTTTTCTTGGTGCTAGTACTTGGGCTTTAAACTGTGATCCTCAGATCTCAGTCTCCTTAGTAGCTAGGATTATAGATATAAGCACTCAGCAGTTGTGATTATTATTTTTTGTAGGTATTGGGACTTGAACTTAGGGCCTGGGCACTCTCCTTGAGCTCTTTTGTTCAAGGCTAGCATTCTATCACTTTGAGCCACAACTCCACTTCTGGTTTTCTGGTGGTTAAAGTCTCATGGCCTTTCCTGCCTAGGCTGTCTTTGAACCAGGATCCTCAGATCTCAGCCTCCTGGGTAGATTTGCAACTCAGCAGTTGTGATTTCTTTTCATCAGTTCCCTTCCCCCACTACCCCCAACACATATACCAGTCATGGGGATGGGGAAGGAAGTGATTTTGACACTCAAAAGGAAAATGGAGGATGTGGTGGCAGATAGCAACCCTGGTGGCCCTGGTGAAGCTCTGTGGAGAAGCAGAGCCCTATCCTGGCAGGGTGGGAATGAGTTTTTGGTATCTACAAGCCAAGCTGAGATCCCCATTCTAATGTCAAGTGTGGCTGTCTTCTTGCTCCTATCGTTCCCCCAACTGCTCTGGGAAATTCATCTGCCCCTGCTCCCCAAGTCCCACCCAGTTGAGGTGTGTTTGTTGTGTTTTCTGCCCTTCTGTTTTATTTGTCCAAGGCTATTTCCTTGTATGTTTGACAGGTGAGATGGGAAGAGCTATGCATTTGTTGGGAAAGGATCTAAGAGAGAGAGGAGTTTGCTTCTGAGTAAGAATGGAAGCAGCAAACTAGGACTCTGAGGGAGAAGAGTACCTTCTGTTGCCCTGGATACCTTCTAGGGACATCTTAGGATAGTACAGAGGTTCAGCTGGGTGGAAAGCCACTCAACAGGTTAGACAAGATAGTGGTATATAGTGGTGAACATTGCAACTTCCTTTTTTCCTGCCACCTTCTTCTCCCTAGATAACCATGTGCCAGCAACACCTCAAACACCATGCCTCCTAAGCAGAGATAGCTTTCTTCCTGAATGTGTTCTGATCCAGTTTCAGTTAGAAAACTATTCACAGGGGCTGGGAATGTGGCTTAGTGGTAGAGTGCTATCCTTGAGAACAGAGAGGCTCAGGGACAGAGCCTAGGCTCTGAGTTCAAGTCCTAGGATGGGGGGAGGGGAGAGAGGGAGGGAGGACACTGACTCATAGACCCAGTGACCCAAGGTAGTAGCCTAGATCCTCTCTTTTCAATCTCCCTCCCTGTCCTTTCCTGGAGATTTTACCTCCTCTTGGATTTTTTAAATTAATTTATTTATTTAGTGCCAGTACTGGGATTTGAACTCAGAGACTAGGCACTGTTGCTTAGCTTTTTCAATCAAGGCTTATGCCCTACTACTTGATCCACATCTCTATATCCTTCTTTTTGCTAGTTAATTAGGGATAAGAGTCTCATGGACTTTCCTTCCCGGGCTGACTTCTAACCCAAATCCTCAGATCTCAGTCTCCTTGAGTAGCTAGGATTGCAGGCATGAGCCATTGACACCCAGCCAGGCCTTTTTATATTAACAAACTGCTACTTGTGATCAGGCCATACCTCCTTTGGTGGTTTCCAAAAGTCTAGGCTGCACCCCAAGTGCTCTAAGCTACCCAAAAAAGTTTGAAATCACAGGTTCAAAGTCCTGTCTCACGCATGTGTTTCTCTTGGGGCAGGCCAGGACCCATGCCAACCCTTACCTGATTGTCTATGTGGGTCTCCCAGTTTCACAGCATGGTGTCTGTTCTGTCAGCTACTCTAGTCTAATCTAGAAAAAGAAGTTGCTGAAGCCCTTGCCTGCCTGGGGTGGTGACCCCATGCCTGGGTGTTCCTACAGAAGGGATTCCAGAAGCCAGAGACATCAAGGATTGCCCCCACACACAGCAGTTGTCGCTTCTTCACTCTCCAGTTATTTGCTGCCCCCTAGTGTCCAATAACAGACTTGTTCTTGGGTCTCTGCCACCAGTCTTGAGAACAGCAGACAGCTCAGAATCAAAACAGACCAACCACCTACAATTTAATGTCCCAGCTGCTGGGAAACATCTGTTCGATGGCTCGCAACTGCCTGGCACTCACCTCCGTCTCCAACCTCAGCCCCTTTGAGGGATTACAGAGGACAACTGGCCTAGTAGAGAGCAGAGTACCCTCTGGCTGGGGCCTTCCTAGAGAAGGCAGCCCTCACCAAAGAGCCTCTCAGAACCGCCTGCCCAAATACCACTTCTCTGGACCCAGCACCCACCTGCTACTTCCCTGCCACCCCTGTCCACTTAGTGTAATCAGGCAGACTAAAAATGACAGTAATATACGCTCAGGCCAAGGCACACAAAACTTCCAGGCAGGCAAGCATGTGTGTGTGTGTGTGTGTGTGTGTGCACGCGCGTGCATGCACTAGTAGTAAAGCTTGAACTCAGGGCCTGGGAACTATCCTTTTAGCTTTTCCACTCAAGGCTAGTGCTCCATCACTTGAGCCACATCGCCACTTCCAGCCTCCTGCCAGGCAGGTGCTTAATTTTGTGCTCCAGCACCAGCATGCACATGCACACGCGCGCGCACACACACACACACACACACAGTAACTTTGAACCTGGGCAATAGTGGCTTACACCTTGTAAACCTAGCTACTCAGGACGCTGAGATTTGAAGACTGCAGTTCAAAGTTAGCTCAAGCCGGAAAGACCATGAGATCATCAACAGCTAAAAAGCTAAAAGTAGAGCTGACTTCAAACCAGCGCATGCGCACGAAGTGAAACTGTATTAGAGATATAGTGGCTTACACCTACAGGTGTTAGCACCAACTACTAGTGGATGGAAAACAGAAGCAGAAAGACCCAGAATTTGAAGCCAGCATAGGCAGTTAGTGACTTTATTTCAAAAACAAAATACAAACAAGGCTCAAGTGGAAAAGTATTTGTTTGGCATACTTGAAGCCCTGGATTCAGTGCCCAGTAACCTTAATATGTACACGTGTGCACACGCATGCACACACACAGATAAGGGATGATAGGGGATGCTATATTTACATTTGCAGTACTGAGGCTTGAACTCGGGGCCTTGCACAAGCTAAGCAAGTGTGCTACCACCCAAGGAACACCCATAGCTTTTTTTGTTTTTCATATGGGGTCTTTTATTTTTGGTGAAACGAGCTTGAACTGAAGGAAGGCCTAATGCTTGCTTGACTGGCAATTTACCTCTGAAGCCATACCTCCAGACCCGCTCTTTGTCTGTGCTGGTCTGGGGGCTTGAACTAGGGGCCTGGGCACTGTCTCTGAGCTTCTTTTGCTCAAGGCAAGCGCTCTACCACTTGAACCACAGCTCCACTTCTGGCCTTTTCTGAGTTTATTAGAGATAATAGTCTTGTGAACTTAACTGCTCTGGCTAACACTGAACCTTGATCCTCAGCTCTCAGTATCCCAAACAGGTAGGATTACAGACATGAGCCATCAATGCCTGGCTCAGCCCTGTCTGCTTTTTGCTGGTTATTTTGGAAATGGAGTCTTGTGGAATTTTCTGTATAGACCGGCTTCGAACCATAATCCTCCAGATTTCACCCTCCTGAGTAGCTAGAATTGTAGGGCTAGTATTATATAGTAGCTAGAATTATAGCCAGCTCTCAGCTAGAGAAGGGGATGTTACTACCTTTCCTTGAACTGGTCTCTATCTTATGATACTTCCTTATTGTCCAAGTAGGTCTAAGTGTGTAACACAAGGCCTTGGTTGCCATCTTTGAGCACAGACCTGGTGAAAATTCTGGGTGTTCTGTATCTAGAGGGGATGATCAGATATTCAAGACCCTTGAAGTGTCTTCTACAAGGAGAAATGGGAAAGTCAATAGCATTAAGAAGTTAAAGTTGTGTAGAATGGAATGAGCCTCAGGTGGGCAGTTTTCTTTGAAGGGGGTAGAGAAATCTGCAATGATACCCCAGCTCTCCCCAGTGATGTTGAAATATGAAATTAAAATCCCTGCTTGGAAGCCTGTTGCAGAGGAAGGGAAGAGAAGAGCTTCCTCCCTGAAATGACTTGCTAGGGATTTAGGTAGAGAAGAGGAACTGGGCTAAGCACAGGATTCTTGGATACTGAGAACAGAGTAGTCCTATCTAGTAGGTCATCTTACCCAGCCAGAAACTACCTCCAAAAATTTGAGGACAGGCACTGGTGGCTCAAACCTGTAATCCAAGCTACTCTGAAGGATCAAGGTTCAGAGTTCAAGGTCAGCCCGGGCAAAAAGTTAAGACCCCTGTCCATCTCAGTCAATAATGGGGCTTCATTTTCAGGAAAAAATTCTTTAATCAAGATGTCCCAACTTTTTTAGAGGGTCAACAGACTCAACTTGAACAATGTAGTAGGCCTGAGGAAGTGACTTCTGTATACATCTTTGGGAACAAAGTAAGCAAGAAATGATGGAGGGGAGCTGCTTCCTGGAAGTGCGACCTCCCCTTGGTAAGAATCAGCTGTCCCTCGAAAATTCAGTGACCAACCTGAAGCAGTTTAACTACCCATAAGCCTTCCTTTGCTAGAAAGGGGAGAGGAGCTATCAAGTATTTTGCTAAATGTCCTTGAGATCTCATTGTACATATTAGAAGTCCAACACCAGCTTGGCTCAGTGGTGCTATGTAGAGCTATTATCTTATATTTGGGTGCGTTGCTGCTTGGTGCCATAGCTAATCAAGACACTAACGAACTGAAGAAAACAGGACAAACAAATTTCAGGAATATGGACTTCAGAGGCAGGCACCAGGATGTCCCTGAAACACAGCCCGAAATCCCATCATGGGAAAATCCTGCAAGTAGCTTCCTCACATCTACCACCATACATGTTGTTATTTCCAGAAACAGATTTGCATATGCTCTCCACACTGTAAACCCCAAGAGAAAAGGGGAACACAATGCCAGGTGTGGCACAAGCCCATAGGCTGAGACAGGAAGATGAGAATTCCAGGGTTACAGAGTAAAACCCTATTTCAAACCAGCAATAAAAAAAAAGGGGGGGGGGGGCAGGGACCAATCCCTTAATATCCAAATGAGGAAAATGAGGCACACTGTGGTAATTTCTGGGGCATAAAGTGGGATCAGCAAAACCACCCCCAACTCTTAGCAGCTTTTTCCCCCGTAACAGGCTGTTTCCTGGGGTTGGAAGGAGGCAAACCATGTTAGGACATAGAACAGAGAACGGCTCGTTATGAAAGGCTAACAGATGCAGATTAGGAAAGCAACTGAGACAGTTTTGGCATTTTGGTCCTTGCTTGTCCAGGAGGCGATCGTGTGGGGTGCTCCTGAAGGTGATAGGGGAGAGGGCAGCAGACACTTGGGGAACTGGCTGTGGGCCCACCTCTGGCCTGTTCAGCAGCGTCCCTCCAGGGCCCAGTTCCAGGCATTGATGAAAAGCTGGAGCCAGGGGGAGGTGGTGAGGGTGTTGAATGGAGGGGGACTCCATGCCCACTGCCAGGGCCTCACAGCCCTCTCAGGGTGTGGCATGAGGGCCAGGTGGCGGCCATCATGGGAGCAGACACCAGCCACGCCCCCTGGTGACCCATTGGGATTCAGGGGGTACTGTTCTGTGGGGTTCCCATCATCATCTGCCCAATGGAGGGGAGCCAAGCCTTTGGCCTCGATCTGGGCTTGGAGTTCCAGAGAAGAAAATGCCATGTAACCTGGGAGGAAAGAAGGAAGGTGAAAGCCGAGTTCCTTCAGGCCCAACCCCCGCTCCAAGACACCAACCCTAAGCCCCCCTTTTCTAGGGCCTCACCTTCGCCATGAGCACTCCACACAGGAAGCACGGCCCCCTCCATCCCTCGCAGCATCAGGGCAGGACCTGGCCCCACACGCACGCTGGCCCATCGGGACTCAAAACGTCCAGACAGGTTGTGCCGAAGCAGAAGGCCAGGCTGGGCTGGCCAGGAGTCATGGTCCCCCTCTGCTGCCTCTTCATTGGGGTCAACTCCCACCCAGCCCAGCAGAGCCAACAGTTGACAGCCATTGCACACGCCCAAGCTGAAGGTGTCCGGCCGCTTCCGGAAGCGCCACAGCTCAGCTCTGGCCTGAGGGTTAAAGGTCACAGCAGCTGCCCACCCTAAGAGAAACAGGTAAGTTGAGATGAGATGTGGGAAGCCTGAGGAAAGGGGAAAGCTAAGAATGAACACCTCTGCAAGTGTTCCCTCTCTGTGGAGCCTGGAAACCTCAAGGGAAGAAAATCTCATTTGCTTTTTGGTTTTTTTTTTGCCAGTCCTGGGGCTTGAACTCAGGGCCTGTCCCTAGCTTCTTTTTGCTCAAGGCTAGCACTCTACCACTTGAGCCACAGCGCCACTTCCGGCTTTTTCTATATATGTGGTGCTGAGGAATCGAACCCAGGGCTTCATGTACATATAGATGAGGCAAGCACTCTACCACTAGGCCATATTCCCAGCCCCTCATTTGCTTTAGTTTCTATTATTTTCTTCTTTTTTTCCTGGTGATCCTATTTCAACTCAGGACTTTGTCCTTGCCAGGGAGGTGTTCTTATCACTTGAGCCCTGTTCCCAGCCCTTTTGGCTTTAGATATTTTTTGGATAGAATCTTGCATTTTTGCCCAAGCCAACCTCTACCTCCATCCTTCTATTTGCTCCTCCCTGTTAGCTTGGATGATAAGGTACACCACCCTGTCCAGCCTATTGGTTGTGACTGGAGGCTGGGGGGGGGGGGGGTCCTTCCTAACTTCTCCCATGCTGGCATCCATTGGTGATCCTCCTGTCTGTCTCCCAAATGGGTGGAATTACAGGAGTGAGCTACCATGCACAGCCCTATCATTATTTTTTTAAGAGTACTGAACTCAGCCTTGCACTCAAGTACTCTACCACTTGAACTACGCCCTCAGCAGCCCTCCTCATCTGTTTTCATCAGCTGTTGCTAATGGGGACCAAAAGTAGCCCATGATTATCTTTCTGCTAGCCATAAGCACATTAAAAAAATTTTTTTTCTACCAGGTGCTGATGGCTCATGCCTATAGTCCAGTCCTAGCTACTCAGGAAGCTGAAATGTGAGGAGCACAGTTCAAAGCCAGCCTGGGCTTTCAAGAAAGTCTCTATGAATCTTGTCTCTAAATAACCACTAAAACAAACAACAACAACAAAAATAAACTGGAAGTGGAGCTGTGACTCAAGTGGTAGAACTCAGGGACGATGCCCAGGCTCTGAATTCAAGCCCCAGGGCTGGCCCCCACACAAAAAAAATTTAGTTGCCTAACATTTAATTAAAAATAAGATTTGGGGGTGGTGATGACAATCATCAAGATACATGGTACACATGAACTGACATGGCCAAATGAAACCCCTTTGTACAATTATTTAGAGATAATATTAAAAATAATTTATTTTTGTCAGTTGTGGAGCTTGAACTCAGGGCCAGGGCCTCTCTGTGGTCAAGACTAGTGCTCTACCACTGGAGCCACAGCACCATTTCTGTTTTTTTAGTTGTTAACTGGAGGAAGAGTCTCATAGGGACTTTTCTGCCTGGCCTGGCCTCGAACCATGATCGTTAGATCTGTTTCCTGAGTAGCTAGGATTACAGGCATAAGCCACAGGCACCCAGCTAAAAAAAAATTTTTTTTAATAAAAAAGAATTAAACAAAAGTAAGATTTGGCCTGGAGATGCATGTAGCTCAGTGGTAGAGTGGTTACCTAGCATCCATAAGATCCTGGGTTCAATCCCTAACACCAGGTAGGAAAAATCAACAAAAAACCCACTGTATTTTGTTTGGTTTTGTTTTTGTTGCCAGTCCTGGAGCTCGAACTCAGGCAAGCACGGTCCCTGGCTTCTTTTTGCTCAAGGCTAGCACTCTGCCACTTGAGCCACAGCACCATTTCTGGCTTTTTCTATATATGTGGTGCTGAGGAATCGAACCCAGGGCTTCATGTATACGAGGCGAGCACTTTACCACTAGGCCATATTCCCAGCCCCCAAACCCACTATATTTTGACGTGTCTCAAAACACCAAAGACCTGGCCTTAGCTGGGCATGGTAGTGACACCTGTTAATTTTAGCACTCAGGAGACTGAGGTAGGCAGATTCAGAGTTTCAGGTTGGTCTGGGCTACAAGGTAACACTTTGCCTCAAAAGCCCCAAGATCTGAGCATGCATAGCCATCTTCCCCACAAGACTGTCTGCTCAAGCTGGGCAGCAACTGCCCCTTTAAATAGGACATGCACCTTCGAGGTTGGCACAGCCCCATCCAGCCACCCACCTCAGCTTTCTGCTGGTATCTGGCCTTGAGCCAGATTGTTTACTCTCCTCTGGTTTTGTGGAGGTAACAGGCTAATCCCTAACCCAGAAGAAGGGGGCCAAGGTACCTCCTCAGTTCTATGTGGAAGAGCTGCTGTAGTGTGCACACTGACCTTTGGCAGAGCCTAGGACATCTGCATAGCTGAAGCCGCCCACGAAGGCCACACCAGTGAATGTGTCCAGCCCAATGGCCCCACAGCAGAGGTCCTGCATGGTCACATCCCAGACCTAGCAGGACAGGGAGAAGATCAGAAGAGCCACAGCCCAAGGCTGTTGTGGCAAGGCCCCCAGGCCTGCCAGCCACCTTGCTTACCTCAAACCCAGCCAAATGGAAGGCATCAGCCATCTCCCGGTCTCCATTACTGCCCTCTTCTCGCAAGATGGCGACTCGAGGGGTGGGACCACCTGGAAGAAGTGATTTGAACCTAAGGATTACCCCACCACAACTACCCACACAACTTCTCCAGGCTGGCTCAGGAGTCCACTCCATGTTCCACGCCCAAGGAAGCCCTTACCTGGCTCCCTAGGCACGGAGGCCGTGGGGAAGGTGGGAGGCAGGCAGTAGCTAGGCCCTGTCCGCTCCCTCAAGCCCCGCTCCTCCTCTGCTACGCAGTGTGGCTCAGCCTGCAGCCGGTCCAGCTGAAAACTCGTCTCCTCCCAGAGGGCTCGCAGCTGCCCTACAGGCTCCTCCACAACCACAGCCCCATTCACTGACACCCGGACCTGGGAAGGGGAAATCATCAATCAAGGGCTAGAAGAAAGAACCATCCTCCATGGCAGGCAAGGTGACCCAAGCTTCCTAACTCCAATCCCCCATGGGCACTGCTCTCTCCCTGGCTTCCTCACCATAGCATGAGGGCCAGGCTTGCCTGTGCAGCCCAGCTCCAGGCAGTGCAGGCCAGCGCTCCAGTACTGCTGCAGCACTCCAGCCACATCTGGTTCCTGCACCTCCAGCACGAGGCCTGGCTCCTCAGCAAACAGCGCTGGCAGCACTAAGGGAGCAAGGTGAGTGAGTCAAGGTGACAAGGGTACTGCCAGGACTCAGGGTGGGACGAAGACTGGGAAGATGAGACGAGGAGTTGTGCCAGGGACTGTGGGAGGTCTGAGAGGGCTGTAGTCAGAAACAGGGAGTACAATTGGGTCAGAGGTCAGAAGGCAGCACAAAAAAAGATGGGGAAGACTCATCAAACAAGCCAGAGACACTCCATTCTTTACCAAATGGGGTCTGCAGGGTGGGGGAGGCAGTTAAGCCTGAGAGAGACCCTCAATTTCTCACCATCAACCCCTGGGGCAGGCACATCCACTTCTATCCCACAATTCCCAGCAAAGGCCATCTCCAGCAGGCAGGTGATGAGGCCTCCATCACTGACATCATGACCCGAGCAGAGGCTGCGGTCTAGAGGAAGAAAACACTCATCAGCTCTGGGCAAGCCTGACAGCTGGTGAGGTGTGAGAAGGCAGACATACACTGAACCAGGGGCAGGGCCTGGATCACTTCAGCTCCATACTAGCTCTCTCAGCTTGTGAAACTCTATCACCATACTCACCCAAGCTCACTCACCTTTCAGCAACCCCTGGGTGATGTTGAAGGCCAGCACCAGGTTCTCAGGAAGGTCCAGATCAGGAGGGTGGTCCCCAAGCTGGGAGAAGCACTGGGCCAGAGCTGTACCCCCCAGGCGGTGCTGCCCAGGGCTCAGAGGCACGTAGAGCAGATGGCCTGAGGAGAAAGTATGGGGTAACGGAAGAGGATAGTCAGCTCAGGAAGATCTGTCTTTACAGTGTTCCCAGCCTCGCCAGTGCCAGTGGCTCACACCTGTAATCCTAGCTACTCAGGAGGCTGAGATCTAAGGATCACAGTTCAAAACCAGCCTGAGTAGAAACGTCCGTGAGACTCTTATCTCCAATAAACCACTCCAAAAACCACACACTCAACTGGCAGAGCACTAGCTTTGAGCTGAAGAGCTCAGGGACAGTGCCCATGCCCAGAGTTCAAGCCTCACGACTGACAAAAAAGAAAAGTGTTCCCATCCTTGCATAACATCTCAGTATGCCAGTCCCAGAAAGCGACAGCCTTGCACCAAGAAGATGGCACCTAGGACTCACAAATCAGACTTCAAGCCAAGGATGGTTTCAAATGATGCAGGGAGGAGAACGAATCCATACCTCTCCCCCCAGGGTGCTTGAGGTCAGGAGTCACGGTGGCTGTGATGTCCGGACAGACAGCATAGGCTGAGATGACCAGTGACCCTACAGAATAAGGAGTAAGATAGACCGAAACACCCGATCAACCCCACAACCCTCTCCCTCCCTCAAGAGGCCCTGAGCCTCACCAGGAGCCTGCACAGTCTCAGTGCCAACCCGGGCAGCCATGCTGAGGGAATCCTTGCCACCATCCACCGCCACACCCAGGGCTGCCATCACAGCCACCATAGCCTCGCAGGCATCCGCCAGAGCTGCACCCTCGCCTGGGAGCTTGGCTGCCCACATCCAGTTCCCACTGCATTTCACATCCTGAGAACAGTGATGCTGGCATTAGAGAAGGGAGGTGCACAGAGCCTGGGAGCTTAAGAACTTGAAAAATGAAGGGCAAGAAGGAGAATAAGCCACTGATGGTGAGATATGCAGGCCAGGCAGAAGCTGCAGGGGGACTTACCCGGAGATCAGTGACCAGAGCAAACACCAGATTGGTGAGAGCTTCAGCCACAGCCAGCCGGGCAGCAATCTTGGAGTCGAGCAGGCTCTTCACTGGCTGCTCCCCCAGAGCAGTGGCAGCCCCTATGAGCTCCTGGTGACTCAGTGCCACAACAGCCACGTCAGCCAGCGGAGTGTGCAGGGGCCCTACACACTGCTGCTGGGCGACAAGGCCGCCTACCGAGCGGTCGACCTGTGGACCCAGGGGAAATTGGCAAGAGGGTAAAGGGACAGGGAGATGACATAGGGAAGTGGGAGACCCAGCTTCCCCCAACATGCAGGAAAGAGCATGAAGAGGGTGAACAGCAAGGAGACCAGGCCATGAGGAAGGCTATTTTGTCCCTGCTACATACCTCCCCACCCCTAGGCCTATGGCCCCCTATCAGAGTCCCTGAGGGTGGGAGGCCAAGGAGGTCATGAGAAGGAAGGATGTAGGGGCTGGGGGGCCCCAGTAGGGTGTGGGAGGACCTTGTTGGTGAGGTAGCGCTTGCTAGCCACAGCAGGCAGTCTTAGAACTCTCTCAAGGGCCTGGCGCACACTCAGCCCTGGTGGCAAGGATAGAGGCTGTAGCACAGGAGGGTTCCTCTTGAGGAAGAATTCCTGTGATAGAAACAGCAATAGGGATGTCTGAGCATCCAGGTATGTGGGCACACAGGTGACAAAGCACCTGTATACAGAAGGGGGGGCTTGGAAGATGATCATAGAGAAAAAACACTCTCATCCCTATCCCGAATACCTTCTGAGGCATCTTGCCCAGCACCCATTCTAGTTCCAGGTCCACAGGAGTTGGAGGAGGCCTTGGGGGGACATCACCCTGGCCATTTCTTCCCAAAGGACACTCGCGATCATCCACCAGCACTATCTATGGACCAGAGAAACGAGACTACGAATACAGCAGGGAATGAACCCAGATGTCAGGACAGACACCAGGCACGCTCCCTCTGCCCTTTATTCGGCTTCCCCTGCAGAACCCCACCTTCTTTCCGCTGCCTACTTCTGTTCCCCATACCTGCTTGCCCACATCTCCATGCTCTTCTCTTCTCCATCCCTTGGCCATTCTCCCTCCAGCCCACATATCCAGACAACCCAAGCCTGCCTACAGGATCTGCTCACAACTTACCCTCCTGTCTCCAGTGATAGTTCCCACAAAGCAGGCAGGGCAGCGTTCCCGGGCACTGACCCGACTCAGGAAGTCCCTGTGGCAGGATCTCAGCAAAAGTGCATTTGACTCCTGGTACTCAGCCCCCCAGATTTCCAGGGCATTCAGGGTTGGGTCACCCAGCTGCACAGCCACATAGGAAGGAAGGAGAAAGTCAGTGGGCACTGTCATGCTTCACACTGATGCTGGGAATGGAAGACAGGGAAGGATAGGTGCTGGGGGAAGAGAGGATGACACTCACCTGGAAGCAGCTGGTGTAAATGACAGCTCCCGCGGGGTCACTCAGCTCCTTCAGAACATTGCCTAGTGAGAGGATTGCAAGGAGATGGTGGTGACCCCATCATGGTCAGTTCCATGTAAACAAAGGACACTCAGTTCCTGGTCTCCAACTGTCCCAGGGAAACTGGCTCCACTCTCTACCCAATCCTGTCCAAAATGTACAGGGGGGTCAAGTGCCAATGGCTCATGCCCATAGGCCTAGCTACTCAGGAGGCTGAGATTTGAGAGGATGACAGTTCAAAGCCAGCCTAGGGCAAGAAAGTCTATGAGATTCTTATCTCCAATTAACCAACAAAAAGCCAGGGATAGGAATGTGTGGCCTAGTGGTAGAGTGCTTGCCTGGCATGCATAAATCCCTGGGTTCAATTCCTCAGTACCACATAAACAGAAAAAGCCAGAAGTGGTGCTGTGGCTCAAGTGATAAGAGTGCTAGCTAGCCTTGAGCAAAAGAAGCTCAGGGACAATGCCCAGGACCTAAGTTCAAGCTGCAGGATGGGCCAAAAAAAAAGCCAGAAGTAGAGATGTAGCTTAAGTAGCTGACTGCCAGCCTTGAGTGGGGGAAAAAAAAAAAGCTAAGGATAGCACCCAGGCCCTTTCAAGCTCTAGTACCAACACAGACAGACAGACAGACACACACACACATACACACACAGTACAATGGGTAAAGATGTTGATGCGGAGCTGGTGAAGGCTGCAGATCCTTGATGCCTTATAATGAATGAAATCTATCAGCAGACAAGGTGGGCCCAGTGCTCACCATTGCCACCAGCGCCTTGGTCATGGAGGCTGCAGATGGGGTTTCCCCTGGGAGCCTCCACACAAGCCCGGATCACACGATTCATCTTCTGTTCCATCTCCGGGTCTCCTCGCTGCACAGCTCCAAAGTCCAGGTCACTGGCATTGTCTCCCTGTACCTGGGGGAACATAAAACATAGCTCAGCTCCTGGAGGCTAGAAAAAAAAGCCACACCCTAGCCAGGCACTCCTGCAGCTCAGTGACAACACAGAATCTGTGTCCCTAGCTATTCAAGCTCACCTGCACAGACGAAGCAGCTCCACCCCCAACTCCAATCCGGTAGACAGGACCCCCAACCTTTACAACCTCCATGCCTACAGGGAAGGAGTGTAGAATCAGATTGTAAGGGAACAGCAACACAAGAGGCCATTAATGTAAGGAAGTATGAGGGGAATGAGATCTTAGCATTTCACTAGATGGAGAGCCAACTATACAATCTCTAGAGAAGACAACGTGCCCACAAAGTACACAAACACAGCTCTTCTTTGGGAAAATGCTTCAAAGAGTTATTCCTAGCTGGAGTCAATAGTTCACAGCAGTAATCCTAGCTGCTCAAGAAGCTAAGTTCGAAGCCAACCCAGGCACGAAAGTCCGAGAGACTCTGATCTCAAATTAAACACCAGAAAGAAATCAGAAGAGGAGCTGTGGCTCAAGTGGTAGAGTGCTAACCTTGAGCAAAAAAAGCTAATGGACAGCACCAAGGCCCTGAATTCAAGCCCTACAATTGGCACACGCATGTGTACACATACACACACACACAGACACACACATGATCAAAATGGTATCTGAGGGACTGGGGATGTAATTCAATGGCAGATATTTTCCTTAGCATGTGTCAGGTCCTGGGGGTTCAAAGATCAAAAGAAAAAAATGCACCACAAACCTACAGGTAAAAGTTAAAATTATAAAAGTATTTGAGGGGGCTGGGAATATGGCCTAGTGGCAAGAGTGCTTGCCTCCTACACATGAAGCTCTCAGTTCGATTCCCCAGCACCACATATATGGAAAACGGCCAGAAGGGGCGCTGTGGTTCAGGTGGCAGAGTGCTAGCCTTGAGCAAAAAGAAGCCAGGGACAGTGCTCAGGCACTGAGTCCAAGGACCAAGACTGGCCAAAAAAAAAAGTATTTGAGGGCTGGGAATGTAGCTTGGCGGGAGAGTGCTTGCCTAGCATGAAGCCCTGGGTTCAATTCCTCAGGACTACATAAACAGAAAAAGCCAGAGGTGGTGCTATGGCTCAAATGGTAGAGTGCTCGCCTTAAGCAAAAGAAGCTTAGGGACAGTGCTCAAACCCTGAGTTCAAGGCCCAGGACTGGCCAAAAAAAAAAAAAAAAAGTATCTGGGGGGCTGGAAATATGGCCTAGTGGCAAGAGTTTTTGCCTCATATACATGAAGCCCTGGGTTTGATTCCTCAGCACCACATATATAGAAAGAGCCAGAAGAGGCGCTGTGGCTCAAGAGGTAGAGTGCTAGCCTTGAGCAAAAAAAAGCTAGGGACAGTTGCTCAGACCCAGAGCAAGCACCAGGACTGGCAAAATAAAAACCAAACATGAAAAGTATCTAAGGAAGACATACAAGTAAATCTTTGTGACCTTGGATTAGGCAATGCTTTCTTATTGACACACAAACAAAAAAAGAAAAAAAAATACACCTAGCTACTCAGAAGAATGACTGAGATCTCGGGATCTGGTTCAAAGCTAGCCCAGGAGAAAAGTCCGTGAGACTCAAGTGGCAGAGCACCAGGCCTCAAGTAAAAAGCTAAGGGACAATGCCCAGACCCCAAGTTCAAGCCCCAGTACAAAAAGAAAAACAACAAAAAATTGCGACAGAAGGTCCTTATAATCCTCTCCTGGCAGCTGCTCTGCACTGGGAAGATGGCTAGACACAGAGAAAGGCAGCAGCTCTTACCAGGCTCTGGGAGCTCCTTGCCCACGTGCTCATCTTCCATGGACCCAATGCCACCGCTAAACATGATGGGCTTGATCCACTCACGCCGTTGACCATTTGGGAGCTGGAGTCCCAAGGAACGGGCAAAGCCTGGAGTGCAGACATCACAAGGGAGGGGGAAGAGACCACTCCCCAGCCCAATGTCTTTACCCCTGGACACTGCCCCCAAGTCCCTCTAGGATTGATGTTTAATATTCTCCCATACTCCCAAGGCTTACCAGCTAGCACTGGTTCCCCAAACTTGTTGCCATAGTCGGAAGCCCCGTTACTGGCCTCAATGGCAACCTCCAGGGGCCGGGCAAAGTTCCCAGGGTACTGGAAGCTTGGATCCTCCCAGGGAAGATCATAACCTGAGAGGGAAGAAGAAAGCTGAGTAGACTGTAAAAATGGAGGATGGAGGATACATTTCAGGAAAGTGTAAGCTACCAAGGACTCCCTGTTAGGTGGGAGGTGAAGAGCCTGCTGAGTATTGGTCTGCTCTTCACCTCCCACACCAGCCTTCCTTCCTCTCAGCATCAGATTTCTTCATGGGACAGGGGGTAAAACTCAAGAGTTTTGTACATGCTAAATAAGAATTCTTTATCACTGAGCTATAGCCCAGTCCCAGGATCAGATTTCCTCAAGATCAAGAAACTGAATTTCTGGCAAAAGTGTTGATCACAGATCCATCTAATATCATATTTCCTGAGTGAATGGTAGTTCCTTCCTTCCCTCCGTTCTTTTTTTGCTGGTCCTAGGGATTGAATTCAGGGCCTGGGCACTGTCCCTGAGCCTCTTTGTGCTCAAGGCTAGCGCTCTATAGCACTTTGAGCCATAGAGACGCTTCTGTATTTTCCAAGTAGTTTACTGAAGATAGGAGTCTCATGGGCTTTCCTGCCTGGGCTGGCTTTGAACTGTGATCCTCAGATCTCAGCCTCCTGAGTAGCGAGGATTACAGGCAGGAGTAAGCCACCAGCGCCTGGCTAGATGGTAGTTTCTAAAGGAAAATTGTGGTTCTGCAAAGCCAGTCCTAAGAAAAGGTACCCAGATGACTCCGTCCTGAGAGAGAGAAGTTTGGTGTCTTCCAGGACGAAGAATCTGGAAAGGAAGGCAAGTAGAAAGGAGATGGCACCTGGGATGTGCAGGTTTCCAAAGCAATAGCCAGCAGTGCCAGCCACCACATGGGCCCCGCGGCCCGTGCACTGGACGTCTCGGATCCGGCCCCCCGTGCCTGTGGTGGCACCGCTGAAGGGGGCCACTCCTGTAAAGAGAAAAGGGAAGAAAGAAGTGTGGGTGTCACAGAGACAAAGCCAACCCTGACCACCCATGGGAATAAGGACAGCTTCCATGTTTCAGGCTCAGACCCAGAGGCCTGGGACCTGGACCTTCCCTTTCTCCCTAACCTCACCTAATCCCTTACCTGTGGGAAAGTTGTGTGTCTCTGCAGTGAAAACAACATGTCTTAGCCTCTGCTGTGGCCGAAAGCAGCTCGGCTGTGTAGGGTCCTCGGGCTGTAGAAATCGGACTGCCTTCCCCTGGATTGCACTGTGGATACATCCATTCTGTTCCCTGCTCTCTTCCTGATCTAGACCAAACCAACGAGGGCCTGGGCTCCCTATCCCCCAGTATCAAGGCCACCCCAGCCCAGGGCACTGCCAACCTGCTGTTGTCACAGAACTTGAGGACGTTATTAGGATTTGAAGATGTCTGTGTACTCATGATGGACTCAAATAGAGAATGTGGCAGCTTTTCCCCATCCACGTAGAGCTGGCCCTTGAAGAACCAGTGTCTGCTATGCTCGCTGCAGGGTGACAAGGGGAGGGAAAGGTAGGAGAGGAACAAATGTCATTCTTCAGTATCATGTATTCTCAACAGGAGTTACAGCCTATTCCTTTTCTAAAAAATTATTTATTTCATTTATATGGTACCAACAAATTGAACCCAAGGCCTTATGCAAGCTAGGCAAACACTCTACTACTAAGCCACATTGCCAGCCCCTGCAGCCTATTCTTACTATTTGTTGTTGTTTTGTGCTGGTCCCAGGGAGTGAACTAAGGAGCTAGATGCTGTCCTTTAACTTTTTTTTTTTGCCAGTCCTGGGGCTTGGACTCAGAGCCTGAGCACTGTCCCTGGCTTCTTTTGCTCAAGGCTAGCAACTCTACCTCTTGAGCCACAGGGCCACTTCAGGCCTTTTCTGTTTATGTGGTGTTGAGGAATCACTACATGCATGCTAGCTAAGTTCTCTACCACTAAGCTACATTCCCAGCCCCTTCTTTTACTTTTTTGCTCAAGGCTAGCACTCTACCGCTTGAGCCACAGCTCCACTTCCAGCTTTTCTGGTGCTTCATTGGAGTCTCATGGAGTTTCCTGCCCCAGCTGACTTTAAACCAGGATCCTCTGAGCCAGTACCACTCAGCCTTAGTATTTGTAATATATTCCAGAAACCTATCACTTAACAAGCACTCTACTACAATGGACTATCCAAAGTGAAGATTAAACCAAAGATTTGAAGGTAGATTCCTGGAGGGGCAGAAAGCCTAGGTGCTCGGACTCAGGAGGTCCCTACAGTGAGGGAGAGCCAAGAAGACAAGTCCCCATGGCCTTCTCTTCTAAATTCCATGGGGTTGACCCGTGCCTCCTCACCTATTGGACTGGGCCAAATCAAAGGCCTCTACAGTGCTTGGATTCCGCTGCAGCTCCTGGAAGCGCTTGGTGTAGAAATCCAGGTCCCAGGAGTCTAGAGCTAGACCTGGGAGACAAACTCAGAGCTGGAGGGGCTGACTAGTCCTCAGGTGATGATACTTCAGTCTCAACATCCCTGCTGGACTATCCTGGCTGGTTCCTACCTCTCCCAGGGACCCCTGCTTACCTAGCTCCTGGTTGGCTTTCTCCAGGGCAGCCCGACCCTCAGCCAGTATGTTAATGGGACCATGAAGAGGGGCTGGGATGCTCTCAGGGGAGAAGCTCTGGATGGGATTGGGAAAGTGCTGCTCCGTCATCCGGTCATGGAGGGCAGCCAGAGCAATGGCTTCTATCTCAGCCGAAGGAGGGTTGGAAAACTAGCAATGAGACACACAGAGATCAAGGGATAGAGTTGAAGAATGGAAACTAAGGGCCCATCCTCAGCCCTTTAATGTAAAGCCAGCCTACTTCATCTTTATGTGGCTTTTTTTTTCTTTTGCAGTACCAGTATCAAACTCAGGACCACATATCTCCTATACAAACCATTATCACTAAGCTATATCCTTAGATTCCATGTAGCATCTTCGTTTAAGCCACACAAAAAAAGTTTCCCTTAGCTGGGTACCAATGGCTCACGCCTGTAATCCTAGCTACTCAGGAGGCGGAGATCTGGGGATCAAGGTTCAAACCCAGCCTAGGCAGAAAAGTCCATGAGACTCTTATCTCCAATTAGGCACCAGAAAACTAGAAGTGGCTCTGTGGCTCAAGTGGTAGAGCACTAGCCTAGAGGTGAAAAGCTCAGGGACAATGCCCATGCCCAGAGTTCAACAAACAATGAGGGGTGGGGGGGAAACTCCCTTCCAGACATGAACCTATGCCAGAATGTAAATTTGTTCAGGAAGCCCAGGCTGGACTTCTACCTTACTCACCCTCAATTAGGTACCTGCAGGTAAGCAAACAACTTTCACAACCACGCAGTTTCCACCCCACCCCCACCCCCACCCCCACCCCCAGCGTTTCCTATTACTTTCCCAGAGTTTAGGAACTAATCTCTTAACTCTGATGCACCTGATTCTCTACCCTGACAGTCTACTGCCTCACCGAAAGCCGGTAGCGCCGGGTAGTCTCCACTCGTTCCACAGCCTCCAATCCAGAGGCCTGGCACACAGAAACAATGTTGGTGGACGCTGGAGTTGAAAAATTCAGCCTGAAGAGTTAAGCAGATGATTAGAATCTGAGAGTTTGCAGGGCTCAGCTAAAAGTGGATCTTTTTCCGGTTGTGGAGTTTGAGCTCAGGGCCTGAGTGCTGTTCCAACGCCTTTGTGCTCAAGGATAGCATTCTACTACTTGAGCCACGTCGCCACTTCCAGTCTTTGAGCGGTTTATTGGAGTTAAGAGTGAGTCTCATAGGACTTCTCTGCCAGGCTGGCTTTGAACTGAACTGTGATCCTTAGATCTCAGCCTCCTGAGTAGCTAGAATTACAGACGTGAGCCACTGTAGCCTGGCCTCATTATTCTTTTATTTATTTTTTTCTTCTTTTTTCTTTTTTTGCCAGTTCTAGGGCTTGGACTCAAGGCCTGAGCACTGTTCCTGGCTTCCTTTTTGCTCAAGGCTGTTAGCACTCTGCCACTAGAACCACAACACCACTTCTGGCCTCATATATGTCGTGCTGAGTAATCGAACCCAGGGCTTCATGTATATGAAGCAAGCACTCTTGCCACTAGGCCATATTCCTAGCTCCTCACTAGTCTTTTTCTACTGGTCTTAAGCTTAAGACTGGTCATCAAGAAACCTGCTTTCAAAAGTCACTCAAGGCTGGGGATATGGCCTAGTGGCAAGAGAGCTTGCCTCGTATACATGAGGCCCTGGGTTCGATTCCCCAGCACCACATATACAGAAAACGGCCAGAAGTGGCGCTGTGGCTCAAGTGGCAGAGTGCTAGCCTTGAGCAAAAGGAAGCCAGGGACAGTGCTCAGGCCCTGAGTCCAAGGCCCAGGACTGGCCAAAAAAAAAAAAAAAAGTCACTCAAGTTCAGCACCAGTAGCTTACCTCTATAATCCTAATTTACTCAGGAGGCTGAGAACCAGAGGATGGCAATTTGAGGCCAGCCTGAGCAGAGAAGTCTGAGAGGTTCCATTTCCTAACCAACAAAAAACTAGGCTGAGTGCTAGGGATATGGCCTAGTGGCAAGAGAGCTTGCCTCGTATACATGAGGCCCTGGGTTCAATTCCCCAGCACCGCATATACAGAAAACGGCCAGAAGTGGCGCTGTGGTTCAAGTGGCAGAGTGCTAGCCTTGAGCAAAAGAAGCCAGGGACAGTGCTCAGGCCATGAGTCCAAGGCTCAGGACTGGCCAAAAAAAACCTAGGCTGATGAAGTTGCTCAAGTGATAGAGTACCAGCTAAGCAGGTAAAAGGCCCTGAGTTCAAACCCTGATACCAAAAAAAAAGGCATTCAGACATGAGTGGCTCTCCTCTGTAATCCTACCTACTCAGGAGTCTGAGATCTGAGGATCAGAGTTTCAAAGCCAGCCCAGGCAGAAGAGTCTACAAAACTTTTTTTTTAAGTTTGTCTTGGGGCTTGAACTCCGGGCCTGGCGCTGCTCCTGAGCTCTTCAGCTCAAGGCTAGCACTCTACCACTTGAGCTACAGTGCCACTTCTGTTTTCTGGTGGTTAACTAGAGATCAGAGTCTCATAGACTTTCCTGCCTGGGCTGGCTTTGACCCACAATCCTCAGATCTCAGCCTCCTCAGTAGCCAGGATTATAGGCATGAGCCACAGAACCATCCCTAGAAAGCTCTTATCTCCAAACAGCTACTACACTTTGAGCCATGTAGACAGCTAACCTAGAGTGAAAAAGCCTAGCTGGGGGGCAGAGAGATAATTCATTCAACAACAACAACAAAAAGCTAAGTGCTAATGGCTCATGCCTATAATCCTAACTACTCAGGAGGCTGAGCTCTATCTAGGTTCAAAACCAACTAGACTGGAAAGTCCATGAGACTCATAGCTCTAATTAACTAGCAAAAAACAGAAATAGAGTTGCAGCTCCAGTCTTGAGCAAAAAAGCTTAGGGACAGCTCCCAGGCTCTGAGTTCAAGCCCCAGTGCCAGCACAAAAAAATAGAAACAAAAAATGGCTGCACCTAAAACTTATCAAAATGCAAGCAGTTTATTTCAAGAATATGTCTAGGAGCTAGATGGAACCAAAGGAAAACCAAAATCCTCCAAGGACCATAAGAAGAAGGAGTAAAATGGAAGCAGAAGGGGGAATCATGAATATGAAAGGAAAGATAAGCCTAGGAACATCAAACAAGCTGTCCAAGGATGAACCCACGTACCTGGGCCCAACTTCCAGCAGCAGGTCATTGGGGCCAGGAAGAAGCCAGGATTTCTCAGCAACATCATCCAGTAACAGGGGGCAACCAAACAGCCATAACAGCTTCTTCATCTCCTCGGCATTTGGGAGGGCTGTGGCTACAGGAAGACAGGGCACAAGAAAGCCTGAGGAACCTCCTGGCACCAGCAAACCTCCTTCAAGAATCTAATACCCGGGCCCAACCTGTCCAATCCACATTGTAGCACAGCTCTGTCTCGACACTCTGGAGCTCTGGGAGTTTCTCTTGAAGTTTCCGTAGAGCACGTCCAGATGCTGCTCCCTCATGGCCAGAGGGATGAACATAAAAGTGAAGGACTGGAGACATCTTTGCAGGTATCTTTCCTGAAGTGATGAGTTACAGTCCTTTAAAAAAAAAAAATGAATGTAAAGGATCTATTTAGGAAAACTATAAAAATCTAAAGAGAGAAATCAAGGAGGACACCAGGAATTGGAAAGAGCTTCCATGTTCATGGATAGGCAGAATCAATATTATGAAAATGGCCATACTGCCAAAAATGATATACAAATTCAACACAATCCCCATCAAAATCCCAACGACATTCTTTACTGAAATATAGAAAACAGCCCAAAAATTCATAGGGAACAACAAAAGACCTAGAATATCCAAAACGACTCTAGGAAAAAGCAGTGCAGGAGATATCACAATATCACAATACTGGATTTCAAGCTCTATTACAGAGCCATAACAAAAACAGCTTGATATCGGCACAAAAATAAACTGGAAAAATCAATGGAATAGATTGGAAGACCCAGAAATAAAACATACTTACAGTCAGCTGATTTTTGACAGAGGAGCCAAGGACATACAGTAGAAAAAATATTCATAGCCTCTTCAACTACTGGTGCTGGGAAAACTGGGCAGCCACATGTAGAAAAGTAGAAGTGGACCCCAGCTTGTCACCAAGCACTAAGATCAACTCAAAATGGATTAAAGACCTCAACATCAGACCTGAAACTCTGAAACTGCTGCAGGACAGAATAGGAGAGACACTAGAACTTATAGGCACAGGCAGGAACTTCCGGAACAGAGTCCTAGGAGCACTACAGATTGGAGAGAGACTCGAGAAATGGGACTACACTGAAATTAAAAGTTTCTGTTCAGCTAAAGACATAGCTACTAAACTACAAAGACAGCCAACCAATTGGGAAGATATTTACCAGCAATGCAACAACGGCCTAATATCCATCATATACTGGGAGCTCAAGAAATTAATCCCTCCCAAATCTAATAAACCAATCACTAAATGGGCAAGGGAGCTAAAGAGAGACTTCTCAGAAGAATGACAAAGCTCACCACCCATGGCCACAAAGGAAATGCAAATAAAAAACAACCCTAAGATGCCACCTTGCCCCAATCAAAATGGCCTATATTCTGAACTCAGACAACAACAAATGCTGGAGGGGATGTGGAGAAAGAGGAACCCTACTGCACTGCTGGTGGGAATGTAAACTAGTACAACCACTCTGGAAAGCAGTCTAGAGGTTCCTCAAAAAAATAGACATACCCTATGACCCAGCAATACCACTCCTAGGCATCTACCCTGAGCAATAGGAACTAGGATACGACAAGGACACCTGCACTTCCATATTCACTGCTGCACTGTTTACAATAGCCAAGATATGGGAACAACCCAGATGCCCCACTACAGATGAATGGATCCAAAATAATGTGGTGGTACCTATATAGAATGGAATTCTACGCAGCCATTACAAAGGATAAAATGGATGGAACTAGAATAAATCATGTTGAGTAAGATAAGCCAAAAAGATATGAGACAAACAGCATATGGTCTCCTTGATATGTGGGTGTTAGATTTAAAATACAACAAGATATAACAAAGTAAACAGGACTCAAGATACCAATAAACAGTGTGACCAAGAGGACAGTCTGGGAAGAAAAGCACCAAATAGTTAAGACCCAGGGGCTGGGAATATGGCCTAGTAAGTGTGCTTGCCTTGTATACATGAAGCCTTGGGTTCGATTCCTCAGCATCACATATATAGAAAAGGCCAGAAGTGGTGCTGTGGCTCAAGTGGCAGAGTGCTAGCCTTGAGCAAAAGGAAGCCAGGGACAGTGCTCAGGATGTACACCAAATAGTAAGACCCAAGCACCTCTTCGCATGTACATAAAATAACTTACAGACTGAAAAGAACACCAAAGATAAGGAAACAAAGGACCTCTTCTAAAACTGTTTTATTATTTTTAGATGACTCTATATTCTTTACCTCATATACGGAGTATACATGTGCACATCTGAGGGAAACTAGGAGGAGGGCACAGAAGGAGTAGAAAGTGGGTGAAAAAATATAACAGAGAGCTGGGCGCTGGTGGCTCACACCTGTAATCCTAGGTACGCAGGAGGCTGAGATCTGAGGATCATAGTACAAAACCAGCTGGGCAGAAAAGTCCATGAGAGGGCTGGGAATATGGCCTAATGGCAAGAGTGCTTGCCTCCTATACATGAAGCCCTAGGTTCAATTCCTCAGCAGCACATACATAGAAAAGGCCAGAAGTGGCGCTGTGGCTCAAGTGGCAGAGTGCTAGCCTTGAGCAAAAAGAAGCCAGGGACAGTGCTCAGGCCCTGAGTCCAAGCTCCAGGACTGGCAAAAAAAAAAAAAAAAAAAGAAAGAAAGAAAGAAAGAAAAGTCCATGAAATATTTATCTCCAATTAAGCACCAGAAAACATGAAGTAGCACTGTGGCTCAAGTGGTAGAGCGCTAGCCTTGAGCTGAAGAGCTCAGGTACAGTGCCCAGGCCGAGTTCAAGCCCCATAACCAACAACAACAACAAAAAGTGCAGTAGAGGGGCCCATCAGCTACACTGGACATTGATGAAAGTCAATTAAGCAACTCAAGGGTAGTGAAGAGAGGGAGGGAATGATAAAGAGGGAACAGATGGTACTAAGCAAAAGGAAAGAAATGTGCGTATCATCTGATCTGGAAGAAATGGTTTTATTGTTAAAGTTCATAGAGTACATAAGCTGTGTAGAGTAAAATGATTATTTTCATCAATTTGAAGGTTAAAATATGTACCATGATAATATATAGTTACTTAATCTCAATTTTTAAAAATTGAACAAGAGCTTATGTGTCTAAATTATTTGAAGTTTCTTTTTTGGGATGTGGGGTAGAGGTACTGAGGTTTGAACTCAGGGCAAAGAACTCGCTAAGCAGGTACTAAATCTCTTGAGCTACTTCATCAGTGCTTATTTCAGATTTTAAGGACAGCCTAGACATTAGTGATAAACTAGGACAAAATAACAGGCATTCTGAGAACCAAGGTAATCTTAAGATTTTAACTAATATGCAAAACATGGGCTGAGTGTAGCTCAGTAGTAATGTGCTTAGCATATACGAGGCCCTGAGCTTAACCTCAGTGTATGCATCTGCCCATAATCACCAAGTGGGTGTTGGTAACATGGGATGATGAGGTGCACATATACATTCCTTGGGATTCATGCAAGATCATAGGAACATAACTGTGAGGACAGAAGCCAGAGCCATGTCTGCTGTCCAAGAACTAGCTATTTAGCCCAGGCTGACCTCTAACTCATAATCCTCCAGCCACCACACTCACCTAGAATGCATCAGTCACACTAGTTTCTATTCTACTCCTTGAATTTGATAGGCTCAGTCCAAAAAGACATCATTACTTTTTTTTTTAACCCGACATTTGCTTTAATCTGATCTAGCTTTTTCTAGTTACCTAAAATTCCAGGGGAAATACACCTTCAAAAAAAGGCCTTAGGCCAGGCCCTGGTGGCTCACACCTATAATCCTAGCTACTCAGGAGACTAAGATATGAGGATAGCAGTTCAAAGCCAGCTCAGTAGGAAAGTCCATGAGACTCTTCCCGCTCAAGGCTAGCACTGTGCCACCTGAGCCACAGCGCCCCTTCTGGCCGTTTTCCATATATGTGGTGCTGGGGAATCGAACTGAGAGCTTCATGTGTAGGAGGCAAGCACTCTTGCCACTAGGCCATATTCCCAGCCCTCCATGAGACTCTTATCTCCAATTAACCACGAGAAAACCAGAAGTGGAAGAACGCTAGCCTTGAGCTGAAGAGCTTAAAGACAGTGCCCTGGCCCAGAGTTCAAGCCCCACGACCTACAAAGAAAAAAAAGGCCTTATTTGACCAGCCACTCTTAAGTAGTCATTACTTGCCAACTAAATACTCAAATTTATTATGCGGTATTTGCCACTTTGAAAGTTTTGTTTTTGGGTGGGGGTGGTCATGGGGATTGAACTTGGCCTAAGGGAGTTCTATGAGCTCTTCAGCTCAAGGCTAGAGCTCTATCACTTTGAGCTACAGCGTCACTTCCTGTTTTCTGGTGGTTAATTGGAGATAGAGTCCGCCACTGGCGCCTGGTTTTTACTATGTAGTCCTCACTAGAACAAAATCTAGTGGGCTGTGCCTGCTTCATATCCATTGAATTAGCAAAGCATAAACAATACCTACTTCATTAAAAAAAAAAAAAACCAACTTCCTACTTAAAAAGCAAAAAAGGACAACTTCTTGGCTGAGAGATTTCTACACAACTCAGCCCCTTGCCCCCCCCCCCCGCCCTTTTCAGGCCAGTCTTTACTGAAATCATCTTAAAATTTTCATCTTCTACTTCCAATTAAACATAAGCTCCAGGAGTACAGAGAGGGGTGTTGTCTACATCAGGGCTGTACCCCTAAAAAGAGCGTGGTGCATAATGCAAAGCAGAGGAGCGACACACTTTCTGTAAGATAAATCTATGGACTGGGAGGGAGGCGGGCCTCACACGTGGTTGGCCATCACATCAAGGGTCAGTGGAAGACGCTCACCAGCGGACGAACGCCCTACAGCAGAAATGCGGGCCCCCAGATGCGCCAACTCCGCCTGACAGAGGGGCTGAGGCCTTCCAGACCGCGCCCCGGGACGGCGACGAAGGAGCGCAGTGGCGGGCGAAGCGCCGGGGCTGGAAGCCGGCGAACCGAGACACTTACCCGAGCACAGACGGCCGCTCACGCCGCTCCACTTTCCAGCCTTCCCTGGCGTCATCCCCGCGCGCCGAGGGCGGTGCTCGGAGCGACCACGCCCCCGGAGCGGCCCTGCCCGCCCACTTCCCCTGGGGGTCGATGGGAGCACCAGGCTGAACTCGGTAGGAAGGTCTAATACTAGGTCTCGAATTTGGCTTCTGATCAGGTTTGTTTTTTTTTTTTTTTTTTTGGGGGGGGTGTAAAGTGAGCGAGAGTTCTTAAAGGATAGTAGAAATTTTAGATGCTAGCGAGTGACTGCGTCCATAAAGGGATAGACTAGAGAAGGTGTCAGGTCTCTATCAGGTTTACAGGAATATTTAGGCCTTTTGGCCTTGGGTGGAACTTCAAGTAACCGGAGTGGATGGGCCCCCAGGAACAATAAACAGGGCTTGACAGCTGGGTACCCAGGTGATGGGGGCGAGAGAGGGGGGACAGCAACCTTAAGCCCATATACAAGATGGCAGTTGCTGTTACACAGGGCTTGAACTCAGGCTTGCACTTGCCTGCCTGCTTTGCTGCTTGGTTGGCTGGTGCTGTTCCACTTGAGCTATGCCACCAGCCCAGATTTTTATTTGGTAATTGGGGAGAAGGATCTCTTATTCCCAGATGAGCTTTGAATCAAGATCCCCCATCTTAGCTTCCTGAGTAGCTAGGATTACAGATGTGAGCCATTGGCTCCTATTATTATTATTGCTCTCTTTGTTCCTCAGCCCTTTTGTTTAAGATTTTAAGTTATATCAACCAGTTCTGGAATGGAGGTTCCTAGTCCCTTACCAGAGGCCAACTTGCAGATGAGGTTTGGGGTCAGAATAGATTCTTTTTTCCTTCACAGACTCAATCAGACATGGAAAAAGAATCTTTGGAAGGTCCCTCCCCTTCAGACACTAAATAAGGTAGAGAGAGGAGATGTGTTTTTGAGGTCTAAGGGGATGTCCTGACCTATAGATCCCTGGGGACAAAAAGAGGAAGATCTGGAAGAGAATGAATAAGATGGCAAAGCCTGGTGCTGGTGACTCACACCTACAATCCTAGCTACTCAGGAATCTGAGATCTGAGGATCATGGTTCTAAGCCAGCCCAGGCAGGAAAGTCCATGAGACTTTTTTTTTTTTTGCCAGTCCTGTGGCTTGAACTCAGGGCCTGAGCACGGTCTCTGGCTTTTTTTTTTTTTTTTTTTTTTTTTGCTCAAGGCTGCCAACTTGAGCCACAGCGCCACTTCTAGTCATTTTCTATATATGTGGTGCTGAGGAATCAAACCTAGGGCTTCATGTATACAAGCCAAGCACTCTTGCCACTAGGCCATAGTCCCAGCCCCTCCATGAGACTATTATCTCCAATAAACCACCCAAAAACTGGATGTGACACTATGGCTTAAAGTGGTAGAACACTAGCCTTGAGCAAAAGAGCTCAGGGACAGTGCCCAGGCCCTGAGTTCAAGCCCCACAACTGACCCCCCAAAAAATTAAAAGAGCCAGGCCAGGTGGCAGTGTCTTACACCTATAATCCTAGTTATTCAAGAGGCTAAGACCTGGAAAATCCTGGTTCAAAGCCAGCCCAGGAAAGAAAATCTGTGAGACTCCATTTCTAATTAACCAGAAAAAGCAGGGTCAGAGGTGTGGCTCAGGTGGTAGAGTGTCAGTTGTAAGCAAACAAGAAAGCAAGCTAGGTAAAGGCCCCTGAGTTCAAGCCCCTGTAAAGAGCCTTTTTATGTGAGTATGCCAGTACTAGGGCTTGAAATCAGGGCCTGAAAAATGTCCCTTTTTTTTGTCGATCATAGGGTTTGAACTCTGGGCCTGGGCACTGTCACCAGGCTCTTTAGCTCAAGGTGAAGGTTCTGCCTCTTCGAGCCACAGCGCCACTTCCAGTTTTCTGGTGTTAATTGGAGATGAGAGTCTCACAGATGTTCCTGCCCCAGCTGGGTCTGAACCATGATCCTCTGATCTCAGCCTCCTGAGTAGCTAGGAGTACAGTGTGAGCCACTATTGCTGGAATGAGAACCATTTTTAACTCGAACTTATTAGTCAGACAATTTATATTGTGGTCAGGCAGTATTAGATTATGGTCTTCCATTTTAGGTCAGTCAGGCCTATCTTTCAGGAAAGAGCCTAAAGGGAAGTCCTTAAGTAGGACCAGTAGAGTGGTGTCCATAATGACAACTAGAAATAAAGGGATCAAATTTAGTCACTCTTGGCCCAAAGTTCAGATGAAGCATCCTCCTTTGAGTGACTCAGAGAAACTTCTTGGACTTTGGCTTCCCAAAGCTATGGAGGATTCTGAATTAAATGCGGCAAGGGGCTTTCTCCACCTTGATCAATCTCAATAAGAGAATTAATAGAACTGATGTCAGAGCTTTAGGTCCAAGAGGTCTAGCTTCATGTTCTAAGAAATGTCTTTTTCTCCAGAAAGCCAAAATAAATCTTTCTGTGGGAACTAGTAAGTGCAGAACCATGAGGTCTGCCAAAGAGATTGGAATGCCATTCTCTGACTCTCAGAAGGCTCAAAGTTGCCTGAGAAAGATCTATTCCTCCTAGCATTACAAAGACCACAGATTCCACCCTAGGTATAAACTATTCAGTTTCTGGACTTCCCAAACCTTGGTGCCAGGCAGGGGCCTATTCAAATTGTGTTTGTTTGCTGCTCACCTTCACCTCCTGTTTTCAGGAAGCCACCAATCATAGGATTGTTTCCCTGTTCTGGTGTAGGTAACTTCAAAGAGACTGCTACCTTGCCTTTGACATGTACTCCCCTGTTTGATGATCTAAAGGCCCTGTTCAGGGCTGGGAATATGGCCTAGTGGTAAAGTGCTTGCCTCACATACATGAAACCCTGGGTTCGATTCCTTAGCACCACATATATAGAAAAGGCCAGAAGTGGTGCTGTGGCTCAAATGATATACAGTGCCAGCCTTGAGCAAAAAGCCAAGAACAGTACTCAGGCCCTGAGTTCAAGCCCTAGGACTGGCAAAAAAATAAAGGCCCTGTTTATGAGACCCTGAGGAACTGTTGTTGGCTGGTGTAAGACAGCAGGTTCCCTGGTACCACAAAACCAGTTCCACATTCCAGTCTCCATCATTGCTTTGCTCCTGGCTGTGACAGGACAAGGCACTCATGGTGGTTAGCAACACTCTGAATTTGCCCTAAGATTGGGAACGGATCTCTCCCCAGATGGGCCACCAAAAGTTTTAGGCCCTGGGGCTTCAGCAGGTGCACAGAGTAGGAAAGAATTCACCAAGAGGCAGGGAAGTAAGGAAGCAAACGTTTATTCACTTTCCAAGAAAAGAAATGGCAGACATAGACACAGATCTTTTTTTTTTTTTTTTTTTTGCCAGTCCTGGGGCTTGGACTCAGGGCCTGAGCACTGTCCCTGGCTTCTTTTTGCTCAAGGCTAGCACTCTGCCACTTGAGCCACAGTGCCACTTCCGGCCATTTTCTGTATATGTGGTGCTGGGGAATCAAACCCAGGGCCTCATGTATATGAGGCAGGCACTCTTGCCACTAGGCCATATCCCCAGCCCCATAGACACAGCTCTTGAGTGGAGTTAGGGCTGAGTTTTATAATCATTTAAGATAAAGAAGGAAGCCAGAAGCCAGTGGCTTACATCTTACACTGTCAGGAGGTTGAGACCTGAGGGTCATGGTTCAAAGCCAGCCCATGCAGACAAAATGAGAGACTATGATCTACAATTAACCAATAAAAACCTAGAAGTGGCGGGGTAGCTCAAGCGGTAAAATGCCAGCCTTGACTGGCAAAAGCTAAGCAAGAGTGTATGGTTCTGGGGCTGGGAATATGGCCTAGTAGTAGAGTGCTTGCCTCACATACATGAAGCCCTTGCATTTGATTCCTTAGCACTATATATATAGAAAAAGCCAGAAGTGGTGCTGTAGCTCAGGTGGTAGAGTGCTATCCTTGAGCAAAAAGAAGCCAGGGACAGTGCTCAGGCCCTGAGTTCAAACTCCAGGACTGGCAAGAAAAAAAAAAGTGTAAGGTTCTGAGTTTAAGTCCCAGGACCAGCATAAATACACATACACACAAATATAAGAATGCTGACATTTTGTAGTTTTACTTCAGCTAGCTGTTCTAGGAGCTGCTGGAAAGGTCAATTAATGTTTTACAAAGGTTGTTTGTCAGTTTGAACAATCCTTTCAGGAAAATATTGCTAAAACATGACACAGATAGGGTTCTACTTAAGTTCAGACCTGTTTCTGGCAGCCTTCCTGCCAGACAAAATGGAGCCCTTTATAAAATGGAGTAAGTTAGGCTGATTTGAGTTGAGGGCCTTAGAATGATCTTGTTTATCTTTGAAGACAGGATGCCTTTTGTAAGGTCAGAGAAAAGACAGAAGTCTTGGATATTAAGAATAGGTCCAAGTATTGAAGGCAGAACTTCTTCGTAGAAAGAAATTCCAGGACAGTCATTAAAGGGAAATTTCTAAGGAACAGTCAACTAGGAGATATTGGAATTCGGTAAATAGCAGTGAAACTCAGGAAGAGCCCGGGAACCTGGAATGTGGACCAGTAAGCCCCAAATGCCCAGAAACCCGGCATGTGGGGAAAAGGCTTGGAATGTGTTCTGGCCAGTGAAATACAGATACAGGATCTAAGTAATGCCATCTTGGAATGTTGATATAATAGTAGATGGAGACTTTCTGGGAACTCTAGACATTATAGAGGCCACTCTTTGGATTGTAGGGCTCCAGGAAGCTCCTGCTTCCCAGAGATAATTGGGATCCTGATTGTCCCTTATTGTTATCCTAGATAATTCACTTTGCTTATGTAGAACCACTTTTGTTAGGAATAGGATGTTCATTTCACTTTATTCGGAGTAAGTATTCTCATTGAGCTTGTTTTATGTATGATACTTTTGTTAAGACTGTTAAGGCTTGGGATGTGCCACAATCAGTTTCAGAAATGGAACAAAGACTGGAATCATAATTGCTTCCTGATATTATTATTATTATTTTTTTTTTTTTTTTGGCCAGTCCTGGGCTTGGACTCCGGGCCTGAGCACTGTCCCTGGCTTCTTTTTGTTCAAGGCTACTTGAACCACAGCGCCACTTCTGGCCATTTTCTGTATATGTGGTGCTGGGGAATCGAACCCAGGGCCTCATGTATATGAAGCAGGCATTCTTGCCACTAGGCCATATCCCCAGCCCCTCTTCCTGATATTATTAACTGCTAGCTCTGCTTCTGAAATCTGCTTGCTTCCATGTAAACCACTTCCATATGGATTTTTCCTTTATAAACCTTGCTGAAAGAAGGCTCGCCATTGCACTCTGCTACCTGACTGGTGGGGTGGGGTCCCACACAGTAATAAAGACTCCTTGCCCTGTTTATCTGAGTCGGTGGTCGTTTTCTACAGGAATTGGGGATACATCACCTGTAGGACAGAAGTTCCTCTTCAGTTGGACTGGATGGAACTGGTTGAATCAAAGATGGCTGCCAGATTGACCATCAGCCAATCTCTAACTTCATTATAACCCATCTGAATGCTAAATGACCCAGCCTCCAGGATCTGACAGCCTGACAATTGCCATGACAATGATTGGAACAATAAAATGCACTGGAGGCTGTGCCTGAATTCCTGAAAAACGCTCTGCCTATGAAGGAGGACACCAGCATGAGTCTGACTTCATTTTTTTCTACCTCTGCTGTATTAACCTTTCTATTTTTTTTTATGTCCTCATCACCTACATCACCATCCTCTAGGAAGGACAGTATTAATAGATAAATATCTTGTGACAAAAGTTGAAACTCAAGTTGGAGGGGTGGCTCAAGTGGCGAGCACCAGCCATGAGTGAGAAAATTGATCTGGAGGCCCTGAGTTCAAGCTTGGGGGCAGTGTGTGTGTGTGTGTGTGTGTGTGTGTGTGTGTGTATGTGTGTGCTGAGTTCAAGCTTGGGGGCAGGGTGTGTGTGTGTGTGTGTGTAATAAAACGAATTGCCTCTCAGACAAAAGTGCTTGGATTTGGTTTTGGTTGTTTTTCATTTTTATGCCAGGCTGGGGGCTTGAGCTCAGAGTTTAGGCACTGTCTCTGACCTTTTTGCTTAAGGCACTACACTAAAGCCATACCTTCACTTTTAGGTTCTTGGTGGTTAATTGGAGATAAAAGTCTCACAGACTTTGCTGCCCTGGCAGGTTTCCAACAACCATTCTGAGATCTCAGCGTCTCGAGCAGCTAGCATTAGAGGCCTGAGCTGCTGTTGTTTATCAGCTATGCATTTTTGCTGGTGTCCACTAATAGCTGTTTCTTATTGTGACCAGATTTAGTCCACCCTCCTAGGATAAGTATCAAGTAATTACACATACCTCTCAAACCTGTCCCCAACCTTTCCTCTACTTACATCAAAAGTTTGTGTTAGTACTCAAAGACAATGTAGGGGCCACTGAATCCCCTTGCCTGTGCTCCCTAAGTGGCAAAGTACAATTATATCTCTTTGCTCTTGCATCATTGCTCATCTCTCTAATCAGCATATTAGGCCCAGTGGTCAGGCCTATTTGGATGAGGACTCCTTGAGTCATGGGTTTCACCCGAAAACTCCCATTTTACCCACTCCCAGAAAACACAGGAATAGTTTTCTTCTTTATTACTCTATTGTTGGGGTCTGGCTATACCTAAGAGGCAGGCCCCTTCTCCCGCCCAGGGGCTGCTTGGCTGTTAGTCACTCCTACCTTTTCCCCGGGTCTGGAACCTCCCCCGGAAGAGGGAGCTAAGCCAGCCCCGCCCTCTGTCTGTAAGCATGTGTGCCCCAATGGTGCCGGCGAGCCCAGGGGGATGGGGACCCTATGGGACTTGAAGTTAACCTTGGAGGAGGTCCTAGGGTGTCGCTCTTGGATGGATAGCTCATTAGCCAATCGCTAGTGCCTAGCTAGACGCCCCAAGTCCCTCCCCTTCCCACCGTCATTACTGCTATAAATGTATTTGCCCTTCCCTTTATTAAACGGAAATCCAAGGAGCTTTCCCCGAAGGAGCTCACCTGTCTCGCGCCTTTGTTCTTAGTGAGTCAAAGGGCAGGAAGGGCGTCTTCGCGCGTTCGCACATGGGTTCGAAGTTTTCACATAACCCTCACTCCAGCCTTGCTGACCTGCTGGTCAGGCAGCTGGTCCCTGTGGGCGAAAGGGGTTACACGGGAGATAGAAAGCCCAACACCTATCTCCTCTTCTCAAATGATGTTGCTCTCACAGTTGAGAGGGAAAAAGAACACTAGTTTGTGGTTAAAAAACAAAGACGAGTAAAAATAGTACCAAGCAAAAAGTAGCTACTCATGTTAGCAGTAGGAACTGGAACCATGGAAGAAGGGGTTCCAAAAGGACAAATCATGCCACTGTTACAAGTACAATGTTGATACAGAGGGAATAAGCATTGGTTCTCCACTCCTGCTCTCATCTCTCAGGAATGGGATAATTCCAGCAAAGTCTGAGGTAGGCCCTGAGCTATATATACTGAGACCTTGTTTAAAGTTTATAAAAAAAAAAAAAAAGAAAGAAAGAAAGAAAGAAAGAAGGGTTGGGGATATAGCCTAGTGGCAAGAGTGCCTGCCTCGGATACACGAGGCCCTAGGTTCGATTCCCCAGCACCACATATACAGAAAACGGCCAGAAGCGGCGCTGTGGCTCAAGTGGCAGAGTGCTAGCCTTGAGCGGGAAGAAGCCAGGGACAGTGCTCAGGCCCTGAGTCCAAGGCCCAGGACTGGCCAAAAAAAAGAAAAGTTTATAAAAAAAAAAAAAAAAAAAAAGAACAGGCCAGGCATCTGTGGCAGTGACTCCAGCTATGAAGGAGGCTAAGGTCTGAGAATTGTGGTTGGAAGTCGGACTAGGGAAGCCCATTCCATGAGGATCTTAACTCTAAAACATAGAAGTGAGCTTGACGCTGGTAGCTCATGGCTGTAATACTAGCTACTCAGGGGCTGAGATCCCAGATCCTGCCCAGGAAAGGCCATGAGACTCTTTATCTTTTCTCTTTTTTTTTTTTTTTTTGTCAGTCCTGGGCTTGGACTCAGGGCCTGAGCACTGTCCCTGGCTTCTTTTTGCTCAAGGCTAGCACTCTGCCACTTGAGCCACAGCGCCACTTCTGGCCGTTTTCTGTATATGTGATGCTGGGGAATTGAACCCAGGGCTTCATGTATATGAGGCAAGCATTCTTGCCACTAGGCCATATTCCCAGCCCACCATGAGACTCTTATCTCCAATTAACCACCAGAAAAACAGAAGTTGTGCTATGGCTCAAAGTGGTAGAGCAGTAGGCTTGAATAAAAAAGCTCAGGGTCAGTCTCCATCCTCCAAATACAAGCCCCATGACAACAACAACAAAGAGAGGCATGGCTCAAGAGGTAGAATGACAACCTTGAGTGAAAAAGCCAATTGAGAGTGTGAGGCCCTGAGTTCAAGCTCCAGTGCATGCCCACACGAAATGAAGCTCTCTTTCTTTCTCTCTCTCTCTGTCTCTCTAGCATGCACCCACTCCCAAACAAAAACCACAATAATAAAACAACACTGGGGGGCCAGGGGTACATGTCATCCTAACTACTTAGGAGGCTAAAATCTGAGGGGTAGAATGCCAGTCATGAGCAGAAAAGCCCATTGAACCTGAATGTTGATAGCTCATGCCTACAATACTAGCTACTGAGGAGGTTGAGATCTGAGAGTGGAGGCCTAGTGAGAAGACTGGTACTGGCATGCGCGCACCGCCCCCCCCCCCCCCGCCTTGAAGTCAAGGAAGCAAATGCATAATAATACTCAGATTCATAGTCTACCCCCCTTTTGGGGGGGGGGGTCATAGGGCTTGAACTCAAGGCCTGAGTGCTTTCCTGAACTTTTTCACTCAAGGCTAGTGCTCTACCACTTTGAGCCACAATGCAACTTCTGGTTTTCTGGTGGTTAATTAGAGGTAAGAGAGGTTAAGAGTCTCATGGGCTTTCCTGCCCAGGCTTGCTTTGAACTGAGATCCTCAGACCTCAGCTTCCTGAGTAATTAGAATTACAGGCCTGGGCCACCAGCACCCAGCATTTTGTTTTGTTTTTTTCAGAAAAGGTCTTATGTATCCCAGGCTGGCTTCAGACTTAAGGTCCTCCTATCTCAGCCTCCAGTGTTGGTATTATAGGCATGTACTACTATGCCCTACCCCAACAGGCTTTGAGTGTGTGTGGTGTGTATACTAGGAATTGAATCATAGGACTTTGTACTTTACCATTTACGTCACACCCCCCAGTACATTTTGCTTTCGTTAGTTCTTTTTTGATGTTGCTCAGACTGGGACTTGAACATTATCATATGCTTTCTCTCATTGGCTGACACTCTACCACCTGAGTCACACCTCCTACTCCTTGCTTTTGCTTTTCAGATATTTTTCTGTTCTGAGCCTTAGGTGTTGATTCTATTTTCTACTCCAGAGTAGATGGGATTTATAACTGTACTACCATTCTGTTCTTTTATAGTTTTGTTTTGTTTTTCCAGAGTTAAGGACCAAACTCGGGGCCTTGCATTCACCAGGCAGGTGCTCTTCCGCTGAGCTAAATCCCCAGCCCCTCACCCCCCATTCTGTTTGTTTTTGCTTGAGACAAGATTTTGCTAACTTTCTACCAGCCTGGAATGGCACTTATCCTGTTTGTAGGTCCCAAGTAGATGGGATTACAGGCTTGAAACACTAGAAACACTACACCTGGCCTCCCAATAATCTTGTCTATATAAGAGACCCATAATCCACTGCATTTTTCTTTCTTTCTTTTTTTGCCAGTCCTAGAGCTTGGACTCAGGGCCTGAGCACTGTCCCTGGCTCCTTTTTGCTCAAGGCTAGCACTCTGCCACTTGAGCCACAGCGGCACTTCTGGCCTTTTCTATATATGTGCTGCTGGGGAACCGAAACCAGGGCTTCATACATGGGAGGCAAGCACTCTTGCCACTAGGCCATATTCCCAGCCCCTCCACTGCATTTTTCTACTTTATCTTTCCATAGAACCTGTTGCTAACATTCTGTATATTTTTTTTTTTTTTTTTTTTTTTTTTTTGCCAGTCCTGGGCCTTGGACTCAGGGCCTGAACACTGTCCCTGGCTTCCTTTTGCTCAAGGCTAGCACTCTGCCACTTGAGCCACAGCGCCGCTTCTGGCCGTTTTCTGTATATGTGGTGCTGGGGAATCGAACCTAGGGCCTCGTGTATCCGAGGCAGGCACTCTTGCCGCTAGGCTATATCCCCAGCCCCACATTCTGTATATTTTGCCTTTATTTTTCTTTTCAGTTTCCTTGCCCTAGAACTCCATAAGAAGTGGGATTTCAGGCTGGTAATGTGGCTTAGCGATAGAGTGCTTGCCTGGCATGCACGAAGCCCTGGGTTCGATTCCTCAACACCACATAAACAGGAAAAGCTGAAAGTGGCTCAAGAGGTACAGTGCTGGCCTTGAGCAAAAAGAAGCCAGTGACAGTGCTCAGGCCCTGAGTCCAAGCTCCGGGACTGGCAAAAAAAAAAGAATGGTTTGTTCACTTCACATCCCTAGAACTCGAAGCAGTGCCTGACACATGGTTGGATGAATTGTTTACTCCACTGCTTAGTGAGCTGTGGATTAACAGGCTTGTCGACTGGATTAGGAAGAGCAAAAGTTTTCATAAAAGATCCGCAAAATTTCATTAAGTTCAGCAACCATGGGAAGACTAGGAAAGAGCGACAGTGGTTTTGCAAGTGTGAGGGCAATTCAAACCCTAGTGCAAACAAACAGATAAGGCAGTGCAGGGCTGGTGACTCACACCTGTCATCCTAGCTACTTAAGAGGCTCAGATCTGAGAGTAGAGGTTCGAAACGAGCTCGGGTAGGAAAGTACACGAGGATTCTTTATTTCCAATTAACGACCAACAAAGCGGGAGCTGTGGCGAAGCCTGGAGTGAAAAGATCAGGAGCAGATCCCAAGCCCTGAGCTGTGGCGAAGCCTCGAGTGAAAAGATCAGGAGCAGATCCCAAGCCCTGAGCTGTGGCGAAGCCTCGAGTGAAAAGATCAGGAGCAGATCCCAAGCCCTGAGTTCCAGCCGCAGTGCCAGCGCGCGCGCACACACACACACACACACGAACAAACAGATAACACAGAATAGAAAGAGAAACTGTACAAAGCTACTAACGTTAACTCAAGAGCTCCAGCGAACCAGGCAAAAAGAACGCAGGCTCTCCACCGGGTCCGGAAGGCGGGTCGCGGCGGGGGTGGGAGGGGCCGGCGGGAGGACGGGGCGAGCTACGGGGCGCGCGCTGTGATGGCGTCACGCGGCGGCGCTCCCGTCAGCCCTTCGGCCTGGGTTGCGCGCGCTCACCTGGGGGTGGGGCTTCCGTGAACCATGGCGGCCTGCAGGGCTCAGGCTTCTTGCTCCGTAAGTACCGGTCTGCGGCCCTTACGTTGTCCCCCCCCACCCCCAGATTTTCTTTTTTTTTCACGTTCCTTTCACTTCGCGTGAATGGCTTCTCAGCGGCTGTCGGGGCTTGAAAAGGCAATTTGCCCCAACCTCACGTAGTTTTTTCCACCCAGTGCCCTCCTTTAGTCTGTCCACGCTGTGTTTAGGATCACGCCCGTGAGGAACCAGGAACAGGTTGACGACGGGGCAGTGTTTTCCTGGAGGAACCCCCCGACGCAGCTCTAGGGGAAAAGCAAACGCTATTCTGAGCCCTGAATGAAGTACGTGTCTTGTCGGTTCGAAACCAGCTCCGGTAGTAAAGTCCACGGGACTCTTCATCTCCAACCAATCACCAAAAGCCGAAGCGGAGCTGTGGTGCAAGTGGTAGAGTGCTAGCCTTGAGTGAAAAGCTCAGCGGCAGAGACCAAGCCCCTGCCAATGAGACCAAAGAGCGCCCAAACACGTTGTGAGCCGGAAACTAATACATGTAGAAAGGGAAGGCCTAGAGCAGATATTTTTTTGAAGAGTCAAGTTCGTTCGATCGCTGTAAAGACAGCCAGCGGTCTTGAAGCTTCTTGAGCAGTTGGTTTTGTTTTGCACACATTAGTTGAACCAAATATATCAACCACACCCCTTCTGTGGCTCTCTCTTGTCCCATCCTCCCTCCTCAAGACTTTTTTGTGTGTGTGCCAGTCTTGGGGCTTGAACTCAGATCCTGGGCACTGCCTCTGAGTTTCCCTCCACACCTGCTTCCGCAAGGCTAGCGCTCTACCACTTGAGTCACAAGTCCACTCCTGTTTTTTTGGTAGAGATGACTCTCACAGACTTCCCTGTCCTGGCTAGCTTCGAAGTTCGATCCTCAGATCTCAGCCTCCTGAGTAGCTAAGGATTACAGGCCTGAGCCATCATCACTGCCCTAAGACTGTGTGTCTCTGTGTCTGTGTTGGGCATGCAGGCACTGCTTCTGAGGATTAAACTCAGGGCTTAGGTGCTCTCTCCCTCAGCTTTTTCTCTACCATAAGTCCAGCTACAGGCCCACTTCTGGCTTTGTGGTGGTTAATTGGAGTGAAAAATCTCACCAATTTTGTCTGTTACCAGGTTTGGTAACCTCGATCCTCAGATTTGCATATTGAATCTCTTCCACACATCCCCCTATCACAGCAGTGTCTCCTCCCAGTAGCAGCACATCTCTCAGTCTGGCTTAGCTTGCCCACTTCCCCCCTTTCCTGTCATTTTTCTTTTCTTTTTTTTAATTGTGTATTAATTTCAGCAGGATTCCACTATTACCTTCTGGGCAGAGTTGTCAGTAGCTCTTGACAGGTTTTAGACCAAAGAGTGATTAGATAATTGTTTCAGTTTACAGAGTAGTATCATGGAGAGCTGGAAGGCTATGGCTGAAATTTGAGAGAATAGTGTTGAGGTTCAGAGGTGAAGGCAGAACAAAAATAAATGGAATAGAATCCAAGGGACTGCCTCTTGTGTAGACAAAGGGTAGATGTACAGAGTTTCTTCAGGCTTGAGCCTAGAACTACTATCTGAGGATGCTATCTGCAAAGTTAGGAAACAGTATTAAAGAGTACGAGAAGAGGGTTGGAGGCATGGCTCAAGTGCTAGATGAGTGGCTAGGGAAGTGACTCAGTGCAATAGCACTTGCTACTGATGTTCAAGGCCCTGAATTTGATCCTCACCACCATAGACTCAAAGACTTCTTTTTTTTTGTTTGCTTTTTTTTTTTTTTTTTTTTTTTTGTTTTTTGCCAGTCCTGGGCCTTGGACTCAGGGCCTGAGCACTGTCCCTGGCTTCTTTTTGCTCAAGGCTAGTATTCTGCCACTTGAGCCACAGCACACCACTTCTGGCTGTTTTCTGTATATGTGGTGCTGGGGAATTGAACCCAGGGCCTCACATATAGGAGGCAAGCACTCTTGCCACTAGGCCATATCCCCAGCCCCTCAAATAAAGACTTCTGAGCTGGGTATCAGCGGCTTGCACCTGTAATCCTAGCTACACAGGAGGCTGATTGTCCGAGAATTGTGGCTCAAAGCCAGCCCAGGCAGGAAAGTCCATTGGACTATTTCCAGTTAACCACTAAATAAGCCAAAAGACTGTGGCTCAAGAGGTAGAGTGCTGCCTTAAGCAAAGAAAGCTCAGGAACAGTGCCCTGAATTTAAGCCCTAGGACTGCACAAACAAAAAAGAAAAACCCCAGAAAAAAAAAAATCAGGTGGGCTGGGAATGTGGCTTAGTGGTAGAGCTCTTGCTTAGTATGCACGAAGCCCTGGGTTACATTCCTCATACCACATAAACAGAAAAGGCTAGAAGTGGCGTTGTGACTCAAGTGGTAGAGTGCTAGCCTTGAGAAAAAGAAGCTCAGGGACAGTGCTCAGGCCCTGAGTCCCAAGCCCCAGGACAGTAGGAATAGGACAACCTGATCTAACTATATATTATCTACAATCAATGTCAAACATACAAAAATGGTCCCTGTTTTCCTTAGGAGCTCCACATTTTAGCTAAAAGAACAGGAAACAAATTAGTGGGATTACATCTTGTATATTAGTAGTTTATGAAAACTTAAATGCATACCCCTAAAAGAAAATTATTAAAATTATGCTATGTCTATGTCTTATTTATATATTGCCCACCAGTAGGTACACTTATATTATAGAGTAATAGTATGTACTGTTGTTTGTGTGTGTGTGTGCGTGCACTAGTACTGGGGCTTGGACTCAGGGCCTGCCCTCTGTCCCTTAGATTTTTTTGGCCAGGTCTAGACTCAGGGCCTGAGCACTGTCCCTGGCTTCTTTTTGCTCAAGGCTAACACTCTAGCTCTTGAGCCACAGCACCACTTCTGACTTTTTCTGTTTTTGTGGTGCTGAGGAACTGAACCCAGGGCTTCATGCATGCTAGGCAAGCACTCTACTGCTAAGCCACATTCCCAGCCTCTGTCCTTTAGATTTTTCACTCAAGGCTCATACTGTTCCAGTTGAAGTACAACTCTATTTCTGGCTCTTTTCTTTTGGTAATTAATTACAGATGAGAGTCTCATAGACTTTCCTGCCTGGGCTAGCTTTGAACCCTGTTCCTCAGATCTAAGCCTCCTGAGAGTAGATAGGATTATAGGTGTAAGGCTGGGATTGTGGCTTAGTGATAGAGTACTTGCTTAGCATGTATGAAGCCCTGGGTTCGATTCCTCAGCACCACTTAAACAAAAAAATCCAGAAGTGGCACTGTGGCTCAAGAAGTAGAGTGCTAGCCTTGAGCAAAATGAAGCCAGGGAGAGTGCCCAGGCCCTGAGGCCTAAGCACCAGGACTGGCCAAAAAAAAAAAAAAAAAAAAAAACGAGGATTGCAGGTGTGAGCCACTGACACACTAATATGTATTATAAACAATTGGGGGGGGGGAATGTGTTACTAAAAACTTAGGACTACACACATGATAAATAAGTACTTTACAACTTAAGCTCTTCTGGGAGCTATGTTCCCAGCTCTTTTATTTTGTTGGTGAGACAAGGTCTTACTACTTTTTTGCATGGGCTTGCCTTGAATTGACAACCCTCCCTTCTGTGGAGTAGCTGGGATTTTAGATATGTACTACCACATCCTGCTAATTTAAAAGAATTTTGAGCCAGCTGGAGGCTCACACCTGTAATCCTAACTACTAAGGAGGCTGAGATCTGCGGGTTGAGGTTCAGAGTCTGCCTGGGCAGGAAAGTTGTGAGACTCTTAACGCAAGCTACACAGAAAAAGCTGGAAGCGGCACTTGTGGCTCAAGTGATAGAGCACTAGCATTGAACTGAAGAGCCCAGGGTCAGTGCTTAGGCCCAGTCAGTGCTTAAGCCCCACAACTTAAAACAAAAAAGAATTTTGAAAGGATGATTTTGCCCATTCTAACTTTTCAACTTGCTGACTTGTTTGTGTAGGGGAGGGGTAGCCTATGTAGCCCAGGCAAGCCTTGAACTCATGATCCTTCTGCTTCAGCCCCTCAAGTGCTGGGTTTATAGAAATAGATCACTATACCAGGCTTTAACTTGCTGACCTTAGAACCAGACTCCATGTAAGATGGGATAACCCTAAATATGGTAATTAGTATCCTGCATAGAAGCATGTGAATAATGCTGTAGCACCTCCCAGATCAAACACGGCTCACATTCAACTTTGATCTTGCTGCTCTTCTGACAAATTGTACTAGCCCTTAAAATACTCAACACCTGTTGGTGGCCCACTACAGGAAATCTGTTAGTCCTAGCTACTCAGGAGGCTGGAAATGGGAAGATCATGTCCGAGGTCAACTTAGGCAAAAAGAAGTTCATAAGACCCCCATCTAAACAGAAAAAGCCAAGTATGGTGGTGCATGCCTATCATGTCAGGAAGCCTGAATGGGAAGATTGTCATCTGGATTGGTCTGGGCAAAAAGTGAGATCTTATCTCAAAAATTACCAGCGCAAAAAGCACTAGAGGCATAGCTTAAGTGGTAGAGTACCAGCCTAGCAAGGCACTCAAACCTTAATACTATTGTTAAAGATTTTTAAGAAAAGTCTATATGCCTGAACTAAGATTTTTTTCCCCTCAGAGCTAGGGAATCAAACCTAAGGCATTACACAAGCTAGGTAAGCACTGAAGAACATCCCCAGCCCTGGACTGACTTTTAAGGCTTTTTCAAGTCCCAAGCACTTACTTTATTTTATTATTAAGTAGTTGTACAAAGAGGCTATAATTCCATGTCAGGTTATGAATACAGCACATCTTCATCAACATCACCCCTTCCATCATTCTCCACCATTTTCCTCTCCCATCCCTACCCCTCAGTTCAGTGAGTCCGTTTTTAGGTAATATACAATGAATATGACTGTATTTGCTCATCCTTATTCCATTTGTGTGCTCCCCCCTCCCTTTGCCTTTCCTTCCCATACATGCTGCTGCTTCCTGTTACTCATTTTGTTAAACAGTTCCTTAGTTGTTCAGAGGAGTTACATCTTTGGACTCCCCAAAATATACCATCTTTTAGTCAATTTGTGTGAAAACACTTTTGATGTTCATTTGCATGCCATCTGAACTTTTTTCCTATTGATTCACTGAAAGATTGCTTGGTGGGCAGGACAGTAGGCTTAGAGATATTTTAATTAGATCTACTTTCCTCAGAAGGAAGCCTGGCTTGAGGCCGCCCATACCTTCATCCAAGAGACTCTTTGTCCAGCTGGCCAGGAGCCTAATATCCAGTTGACTAAGTTGGTAATTGATTGTGTGAAGACAACCTGGTTGTCCCAGGGGAACACTGGGTCTATACAGCTCCTCCTCAGCTTCAGGTAAGGAGGTGGGGGGCTTGGCCAGTAGGATAAACTTGTTATTAAGAGGGAAGAACCATAGAACAAGGCACATGAGAAGAGTGACTGGAGAGCAAGGTAGTCTAAACATACGTCCTGTAAAAATTCCCTTTTCCTAAAGTTCTTCTAAATCAGCTGAAGTCAAGTACCTAAGTCCTGCTCAACTTCTAGATTCAGGCACCATTCTGATTTTTGTAGGCCCTTGCTTCCACTCTTATTCCACTTCAGTCAGGAAAATAAACTCATCCCCTGCCAAGTGTCAGTGACTCAAGCCTGTAATCCTAGCTACTCAAGGAGGCTGAGATCTGAGGATCAGGGTTCCAATCCAGCCTGGGCAGGAAAATCCATGAGATTTACCAACAACCACCAAAAAGCTGGAAGTGCAGCTGTGGCACTAGCCTTGAGCAAAAACGATCAGGGATAGCACCCAGGCCTTGAATTCAAGTCCCAGGAATAGCAAACTCAACAACAACAACAAAAATCCTTGGGCTGGGAATATGGCTTAGCAGTAGAGTGCTTGCCTTGCTTGTGTGAAGCCCTGGGTTCGATTCCTCAGCACCACATAAACAAAAAAAATAAGCTGGAAGTAGGGCTGTGGCTCAAGAGGTAGAGAGAGGTAGAGTGCTAGTCTTGAGCAAAAAGAAGCCAGGGACAATGCTTAGGCCCTGAGTCCAAGCCCCAGGACTGTCTCCCCCCTCCCCCCCACACACACCAAGGGGAAAAAAAAATCCTTGTTTCTTATTCCATGTTCCCCTTCCATCTTTCTTTGGGCTCTTGGGGATATATTAGAGTTGAGGTCATCCTCCTAGTTTGGACTCATTTTGTGAGATGTCTGTTCTCTTCCCTTGCAGCTTCGTCTCAGTACAGAACCTCAGGACCCACCAGCAACTCCCATGCTGCAGCCACCTGTCCCCTAGCAGTAGTGCACATGAAGATGCTGGGCGTAATTGGAAATCACTACACCGGGAGCACCTGTTACTTTTAGGGACACTGACAGACTTGCCAGGGGACTTGGAAACCAAATGCAGGGATGGAAGCCTCTACGTGAGAGATAACACTGGAGTCCTGGGCTGTGAGGTGAGCAGTAAGGAGAGTCAGTTACCTCAGGTCTCTGATGCATCGGAATGGTGTCTAGGAAGCAACAGGCAGCTATGTCTCTGAGGGAACAAATGTAGAAAGGATGGTTTGGAGACTGGGTTCCTGGTTAACTTGTGTTCTTGGTCTTTTGTAGCTCATAGATCTAGACCTTTCTTGGTTGGGGCATCTCTTCCTGTTCCCCAGTTGGAGTTACTTCCCTCCTGCCAAGTGGAATTCCTCAGGGAGAGGGCACTTGGAGCTCTGGGATACCCCCGTGCCCGTGTTCCCGTTGGCTATCACTCCTGGCCCTCTCACACCTATCCCTGTCCTGTATCCAGAGATGGCTTCCTGCCTGCTCAGACACAGGTAGTGCTTTCCTCTCCAGGGAATCAAGGAACACTGAAACTTGGAGGATAATAGTGGTTGAAGGGAGAATGATGAAGTTTTGGTTTGTGTGTGTGTATGTGTGTGCACACATGCACACTCACGTACTTGCGGGTACTGAGGCTTGAACTCAGGGCCTAAGCGCTGTCCTTTCACTTTTTTGCTCAAAGCTAGTGGTCATTTCTTTTCTGGTTGTTTGGAGTTTTTTTCAGTGGTCAATTGGAAATAAGAATCTTATTGACGTTCCTACACAGGCTGGCTTTCAACTCCAGTCCTCAGATCTTAGCTTTCTAAGTAGTTAAGATTATAGGTGAGGGGCTGGGAATATGGCCTAGTGGCAAGAGTGCTTGCCTCCTACACATGAAGCTCTCAGTTCGATTCCCCAGCACCACATATACGGAAAATGACCAGAAGGGGCACTGTGGCTCAGGTGGCAGAGTGCTAGCCTTGAGCAGGAAGAAGCCAGGGACAGTGTTCAGGCCCTGAGTCCAAAGCCCAGGACTGGCCAAAAAAAAAAAAAAAAAAAAAGATTATAGGTGAGCCAATGGACATCTGAGAGAAGGAAGGTTTTTGAAAGAAGTGCACAAGGCCTGAGCGCTGTACCACTTTGAGCCACAGTTCTACTTCCCATTTTTGAGTGGCTAATTGGAGATAAGTATCTCATGGACTTTTCTGCCTGGGCTGGCTTCCAACTGCAATCCTCAGATCTCAGCCTCCTGAGTAGCTAGGATTATAGGTGTGAGCCTCTAGTGCCAAACATATGGAATGTTTCAAGTTAAGGAAACAGTAGGGGCTGAATACTAAGAGTGTTAAGAACAGACGTCTTGCCAGGCACTGGTGGCTCACTCTTATAATCCTAGCTACTCAGGAGACTGAGATCTAAGGATTGCAGTTCAAAGCTAACCTGGGAAGGAGAAAGTCCATGAGACTCTTATTTCCAATAAACTATTCAAGCCAGAAGTGTCACTGTGGCTCAAGTGGTAGAGCACTAACCTTGAGCACCCAAGTTCAGAGATGGTGCCTAGGCTCTGAGTTTAAGCACCAGGAAGCGGGGGGGGGGGGGGGGGGGGCACCCCTTAGAGCCAGATGTGATGATTCACACCTGTAATCCTAGCAATTTGAAAGCCAAAGCATTAAGATTACAAATTTAGGATCAGCCTGGGCTACATAGTGTGTTCCAGGTGAGCTTGGGCTGCACAGGACCCTGTTTAAAAAGAAAACAGCTCTTCAAGAGAAATTCATGCACCTTATCTTAAGGGCAAAAAGCATTTGAAGAGCCAGGCACTGGTGACTCATGCCTGAAATCCTAGCCACTCAGAAGGCTGAGATCTGAGGATTCCCGTTCAAAGCCAGCCCAGGCCAGCAAAGTCCATGAGACTCTTATCTCTAATAAACTACTCAGAAAAGGCCAGAAGTGTCACTGTGGCTCAAGTGGTAGAACACTAGCCTTGAACAAAAGAAGCTCAGAGACAGCCCCCAGGCCCAGAGTTCTGGCAAAAACAGAATTTGACGGTTTTTAGAGTAGTAGTAGCTTTGGGTTATGGGCTCTTCAAGTAAAAGAGACATTTATTTCTAGGGGGGTGGGGGGAACAAATAAAGAAGACTTCTTCCTTTCCTTTCCTCTTGCTTCCTTAGAAGCAAGTTCAAAATTGTGAAGCCAAATCTGGCTGGGAAACTGGTTCGATTGAGTGCTCTGGTGAGAAGTGAAAAGACAGCATACTTCGTCCTGTCTCTTGGAGAAACATCCCCTGCCACCAGCCAAACTGTCAGCCAGGTGTCCATCATTGTACAGGTGAGGCTTACGGTCAAGTGAGAAGCACGCAGGTATGGAAGGGATATTAGAACACCTCAGGGATGACATCATAGGGGGAAACCCATGGGAAAGGACAGCTGGGGAGGACTGCTTTCTGGAAGCAGTAAGGGATGATTCGGCTGTAAGGGAAGATTCAAGGCCATGTTTTGTGTATAGAAGTAGAAAGTAGTCTTTTTGTCTAACTATGGAGCCCAGACTGGCCTCAAATTCCCAGTCCTTCTGCCTCTGCCTCCCAAGTACTGGGAAGTGCCACCACATCTGTTCATACAACTACATTTCTAGGTCGCCTCTTCCTTGAATCCTTCTCCTATTTCTTTTCCTCTTAGACAAAGTATATAAACTGAAATATTAAATATTTTCAGTGCTGATATCATGCCAGAAGTGGCTCCCAAGTCCACACCTAACTTTACAGACACACTAAAAATATAAGATTACTTTCATGTTATATGTATAAAGTGTACATGAATTTCATGTTTAGAGTTATTCTGTCTATAGGACAGCTCATAATGGGGCTGGGAATATAGCCTAGTGGAAGGGGACTTGCCTCGTATACATGAAGCCCTGGGTTCAATTCCTCAGCACCACGTATATAGAAAAAGCCAGAAGTGGCGCTGTGGTTCAAGTGGTAGAGTGCTAGCCTTGAGCAAAGGGAAAAAAAAAAAAAAAGGACAGCTCATAATATCTATACAAATATTCCAAAGTCTGAAAGAAACCCAAAATCTGAAACATTTCTCATTCCAAGTATTTTAGAAAAGGGAAATTGAACCTTCAGGGCCCTGTTCAAGTTCAACTTTATTCATTGGATATTCCTATCATCCTAGCTCATTTGAACCTTTCTTTACTAATCTAATGTATATTGTTTTTGTCACTTCATCATATATGGCTCCATATTCTTACTTAGGTTTCTAACTGTTCTCAGTGATTTGAAATGTGTGACAAGGAAGGAATACTTTATTGTACCTACCTACCTTTCTTCCTTTCCTGTCCTGTCTTTCTGTCCTGTCCTTTTGTGTCAGTCCTGGGACATGTATTCAGGGCCTGGGTACTGCTTAAGCCTAGTGCTCTACTATTTGAGTCACAGTTCCACTTCTGCCTTTTTACTCCTGCCCACGCTGGCTTTGAACCACAATCCTCAGTCCTCGGATCTCAGCCTCCTGACCAGTGTCCAGCTTTATTGTACTTCTTTAACATATGTCCCAATACTAGACACACATTAATGATGTAAATGAATGTGGTTTGTATGTGATGAGGTGGGAGAGGGCAAGTATTCAAAAGGACATTTTCTCAATGGAATATTTATGTATTTTGCAGGACGTTTTAGAGATGATTTTAGAGATAAGGAAAGGATTAGGAAATATTCTGCATCTCTTTTGAAATAGGAGAGGTCCTGGAAGTTCTGTGGTTTAAGATTTAACTGGCAAGCCAGGTGCCAGTGGCTCACTCCTGTAATCCTAGCTACTCAGGAGGCTGAGATCTGAGGATCGTGGTTCAAAGTCAACCTGGGCAGGAAAGTCTATGAGACCCTTTTTTTTTTTTTTTGCCAGTCCTGGGCCTTGAACTCAGGGGCCTGAGCGTTATACTATCCCTGGCTTCCTTTTGCTCAAGGCTAGCACTCTGCCACTTGAGCCACAGTGCCACTTCTGGCCGTTTTCTACATATGTGGTACTGGGGAATCGAACCCAGGGCTTCATGTATACAAGGCAAGCTTTCTTGCCACTAGGCCATATTCCCAGCCCAGTTTATGAGACTCATCGCCAATAAACTACTCAAAAAACACCTGAAGTGGTGCTGTGGCTCAAGTGATAAGAGTGCTAACTGAGCACAGAGAGGCTCAGGGACAGAGCCCAGGCCCTGAGTTCAAGCCACAGGACCAGGAAAAAAAAGAATTGGCGAACAGAAGATGAGAAGGGAAGACTCATGAGGAGCAGGCCTTTAAGGGAGACTTGTTGAATATATATTATATATATGAGGGAAAAGGTCTCTGACAGGAGGCATTATGGGGTATGTTTCATGTACCATATCGCCTTCCTGTCTACAACCAGATCCCTGCACAGCTGGTGTGGCACCATGTCCTTCGGCCCGATAAGGCCTATGTGCTGACAGGACTTCGAATATCCAAGATCCGTGGTCACTCTTACTATATTTGGACAACCAGTCCTTCCTCTCATCTCATGCTGCTGAAACCAGAATCTGTACAGACGGTGGAGCTGGAAAGACCCTTTTTGGAGGCTGAACTCAATCCATGCCCCATGCCCAGCAAGTCCCCAGACAAGAAGGAACATAAAGGTCTTGTTCGGAAATCCAAACTCTTACATTATGTGGTGAGGACAAGAAAACAATTCTAGAGCTCATGAGCCCAAAATGCAGGTGACCAAAGAGAAAGGAGATGGTGGCTAACTGGATCTCTGCTAAATTTTCAGGGAACAGTCACTGGTGTGTTGAATGAAGCAGCTGGTCTCTATGAGCTGGATGGGCAGTTGGTCCTCTGCCTTGCATACCAGCAGTTCCACGGCCTCCAGAGGGTGATACGACCAGGGGTCCATCTGGAGGTACGTGAGAGATTACAGTGCTTACCTTCACAGACTGGCTTTATTTTGAAGCTAAGCAGGTCTCTGTAGCAAAAAAGTAGACAAATAATAAATGTGTGCCAGAGGTAGTGCATTAGAATGATTTGGAAGGACTAGGAGTGTGGTTCAAGTGGTAGAGAGCTGGTATAGCAATGAGTTCAAACTCCATTACCATTAAAAAACAAAACAAGGCTTGGTGCCAGTGGCTTATGCCTATAATCCATGCTACTCAGAAAGCTGTGATCTGAGGAATGTAATTTGAAGTCAGCCCAGGCAGGAAAGCCCATGAGACTCTTAACTTCAATTAACCATGAAAGCTGCAGCTCAAATGATAGAGTACTAACCTTGATCAAAAAAGCTCAGGGGTGGTACACAGGCCCTAAATTCAAGCCTCAGGACCAGCACAAATAAAACAGACACACTCATGAAAACCCCAACAGTAGTCTTGTGTTGGGGCCTATGAGGACAGGTGAAGGCCAGAGCAGCACCTTTCCAGCTTCCTGACTGGGAGAGGGGAGGGATGGTGCACATACAGACATAGGACCAGGAATGATTTCAGGCATCCTGGTAAGCCTAAACCATACCCATCTAGCCAGAAGACTGATGAGTCCATGGACATGATGGCAGACCTCACAGGGTGCAGGCTCTTTATGGGAGGTGGGGGAAGGAGGGGTAGGCATGCAGTGCCAGGACTTGAACTCAGGACTAGGTGCTCTCCCTTAACTTTTTTCCTCAAGGCTGGTACTCTAGCACTTTTTGCTGCTTAATTAGAGATAAAAGTCTCACAAACTGTTCTGCCCAGGCTGGCTTTGAACTGTGTTCCTTAGATCTCAGCCTCCTGAGTAGCTAGGATTACAGGTGTGAGCCACTGGCACTCTGCTAAAGGTACAGGTTCTGATGGGAAGTGAGGCATGGTCTGTAAGGACATAGCCTTTGTAGGGGAACTTGTGTTTCTTTACCCTGGAACCTAAGCAGTGGCAGCTCTAGCTGCCTCTGTGTGGGTGGCTGAGCTGGGCTTTCACTGCTGCTTTTCTGTCTTCCTCAGCTCAAGGATGTTCACCTTCTTCAGTCAGTGGGTGGAGGCACAACCAGGCCGGTGCTAGCTCCCTGCTTCCGTGGTGCTGTTCTGCTCCGAGGCTTTTCCCATCAGAAGCTTGGGTTTCAGACATCTCTCCAAGTTTTTGGGTCCTCCTTGTATGCACACCTGGTGTGGGAAAACCAGTTAGGACTTCCCCTTTATCTGTGGACTACCAAGGCAGTGGAGGAACTGGCCTTCAAGTGAGGAGAATGCCGATCAGGAGTAGGGAGGGGGTGGGAATCTGGAAGGGACTAGTTCTTCGGAGGAAGTCACTGTACTTTCTCCTCTGGCCAAGGCTGTGTCCCTTTACGCTGAGGTACCACCAGTTCCTGAAACACTCTCCTGGGAACCCCAGCCTGGGACTACAGCTCCTGGCTCCCACCCTTGCTCTTGCTCAGCCAAGTACCTGCGTTCGTAATGCACACAGCGAAATTCTTGAAGAGCCACATGACTGTCCCCTCCAGGAAGTATGAAGATGTGGGAAAGGCGGGTAGCAGAACTAGTTCCTGGAGAACACTTAGGCACAGGAAGCACAATGATTCTGCTTCTCTCTCTGCCTGACAGTATGCTCGGCTGAAGACTCCCTGCTCTTTCCCCACTCTGGCTACCCTCAAAGAAGAAGGTCAGCTCAGAGCTTGGGCCTCCTTTGACCCAAAGGCACTTGTGCCTCTGCTCAATGCTGCCTATCTGCCCAGCTTTGAACTCAACCGCTGCCTGGCCTGGTCTTGGCTCTGTCTGCTCCCTTGTACCTTTGACCCAGCCCAGGTAAGGAATTCCAGAAGCTCAGGGACTTTGTCTTTTTGCCATCATCATTGCCTCTTCCCTAGTCCACATCACTCATTTTAGTTTTTAGTCATTTTTACTATGCTAGTCTTTGAACCCCCTCTCACAAACACCAGTTCATCCTTCTGAATAATTTTTCTAGCTTGGGCTGGAGGCATAGTTCAAGTAGTAGAGTGCCTGTCTACAAGCTCAGAGCCCTGAGTTTAAACCCTAATACAGCCAAAATAATAATTATAAACAAAGAGTAACTTGGAGCTAGGTGCTGGTGGATCACATCTGTAATCTTAGTTACACAGAGGACTGAGATCTGAGGATCCCGGTTCAAAGCCAGCCCAGGCGGAAAAGTCTGTAAGACTCATATCTCCACTAAACTAAAAAAGCCAGAAGTGGAGCTATGGCTCCAGTGGTAGAGTGCTAGCCCTGAGCAAAAAGAAGCCCAGGACAGTACCTGGGCCCTGAACTCAAGCCTGACTGGCACACACACACACACACACACACACACACACACACGAAAGTAACTTGGAATAGAAGATTCTTGTTTAAATCCTTTTCAGGTTTCTTTTCATTTTTCTCTCTATTCCTAGGGCTTAAACTTTGGGCTTGGATGCTGTCCTTGAGCTCCTTTTTGCTCAAGGATAGCGCTCTACCACTTAGGCCACGGGCCCATTTCCAGATTTTTTTGTGATTAATTGGAGATGAGTCTCATGGACTTTCCTGCCCAGATTGACTTCAAACCTTGATCCTCAGATCTCAGCCTCCTAAGTACTGGAATTACAGGCATGAGCCACTGGCATCTGGCCCAAGTTTCTTTAAATGCTTATAAAACCAAATGCCAGTTATGTCCTATGAGGTCCTGAATTGTCTCTTCCATGTGACCCCAATTTTTGCACATACCTTTATTTTCTTACACAGGAACTCTCTATGTAGCCCAGGCTGGCCTCAAACTTTGCAGTTCTTCCATCTCTGCCTCCTGAGTGCTGGAATTACAGGCATGTGTCACCATGTCGAGCTGTACACTGTATTTCTTGCTACCAAATGTGTGAATGCTTGTGTATTTTTTTTTTCATATCTCTTTTCAATTCTTAAGTGTAGGTTTAGAGACCCTTTCTTTTTTCCCCATTCATTTTGGACTGCTGATATTTAATGCGGGCAGGGCTCAGCACATAATAACAATGATCAATGAATACATTTTTGATACTTGTCCTTTTTCCTGTAGGTTTTACTTGGGGTTCTGGAGGCTTCATCTCGTAAAGGTTGTCTGCAGCTTCGGGACCAAAGTGGTTCCCTGCCCTGCCTGCTCCTGGCAAAGCGTTCACAACCAGTCACTGACCCGCAGCTCATAGGTATAGAGTTCAGAGATCTCCCTACTCTTGTGGTGATAGGGTGCAGGTCCTCAAAGTTCAGAGGGCTAGGAGGAAGCATCTGCTTAGGTTTGCTATTTTGGGGGGGATGGGGAGGGACTGGGACTGGGCCTGGGGCTTAGACTCATGGCCTAGGTGTTCTCCCTGAGTTTTTTGCTCAAAGCTACCACCCTACCACTTAGCCAGAACTCCACTTTTTGCTTTTTAGTGGTTAATTGGAGAAAGAGTTTGACAGACTTTCCTGCCTAGGCTAGTTATGGAACTGCAATCCTCAGATCTCAGCCTCTTGAGTAGCTAGGATTATAGGCACGAACCACCAGCTCAAAACTGGTTTGCTATTCTTGGAACTTTAAGGAGAAGTGTTGGAGGTTGGTCTAATAGGGAGAAGGAGCCAGCAGATCCCTAGCCAGATTATAGTTTGCAAAATCCATTCACATTCCCCTTGCCATAACTCCTGACATACATACCGGGACTGCAACTCCTATTTCTTACATTTGTAATTTTATTTTTTATTTATTTATTTTTTCTTGCCAGTCCTGAGGTTTGAACTCAGGGCCTGGGCGCTGTCCCTGGCATCTTTCACTTGAGCCACAGTGCCACTTCTGGCTTTTTCTATATATGTGGTGCTGAGGAATCAAACCCAGGGCTTCATGTATACCAGGTGAGCACTTTACCACTATTCCCATATTCCGAGCCCAGAAGCAGTACTTTTTGTTGAAAAGTAGAATGGTAGTAGGCCGGGCTGGGAATATGGCTTAGTGGCAAGAGTGCTTGCCTCATATACATGAGGCCCTAGGTTCGATTCCTCAGCACCGCATATACAGAAAATGGCCAGAAGTGGCGCTGTGGCTTAAGTGGCAGAGTGCTAGCCTTGAGCAAAAAAGAAGCCAGGGATAGTGCTCAGGCCCTGAGTTCATGGCCTCGGACTGGCCAAAAAAAAAAAAGAATGGTAGTAGGCATTCCCTTTTGGGGAGCAGGGGATGGTCAAGAGGACCTTCCATTCCCAGCTCTGGCCTGGGATGGGTGATGAGTTGTGCAGGATGTCTGTCTCACCTTCTATCCCACAGGTCTTTTTTCTTGCCAAGATAGAGAATTTTCTTCCTCTAGGCTGTCTGGTGCGGGCAGAGAGGTTCCAGCTGATCATAGAGAGGCATGTCACAAGCAACTTCCCTTCCTGGAAGGAACTGGACATGGCAGGCTTCATCCAGAATCGGCAGGCCAGGTAGGTTTCTTGAGGTAGTGGCTGTCTTCCTGCATCTGAGGGGAAGGAAGGACCAAGGACCTTACAGAGGTGGGGAAATACAAGGCTCCAAATCACCTGATGCCTCCATCCCTAGGATATTTGTTCTTGTTTCTCTCAACAGAGTCTACATCCAGCTCTTTCTGGCTGATGCCCTGATCCTGCCTGTGCCCAGACCCACCCTTCATTCAGCTACTCTCACAGCACCTCCTCAGACAGAGTCCCCTCACCCAGAAGGACCCCACATAAGGCAGAGCCGCCTGTTCCTGCTGTCCCACAAGGAAGCCCTCATGATGCGGAATTCTTATGTCCCCCAAGGAACCAGTTCAGAGATTCCCCAGCCCACTCTTAGTTTCCATGTGTCAGGAACCTGGCTGACAGGCACACAGAGGGAGGAGGGGAATCAATGGGGCCCTCCTGAGGCTCTGAGAGATGAGAACAAGGATCAGAAGGTAAAGTAGGACTCCACGAAACTAGGACCTGGCCTCCCACACCTCACACTCTGGGCTAGCACCCAGAACCCTGCTGTCCTTCCTCACAGATTCTTCTCATCTTCCTTGGCTCTTCAGTCTACTGGTTTGAATTCTTACACCCGGGGCAAGTGTACCGACTTGTGGCTCCTAGTGCCTTTGTGAGTGCCCTCCCTCAGCCTGCCCTTCTCCATAAAACTGTGTTTGGGTTGGAGTTGGCAGGGGCATGCCAGTGCTGATTTCCCTGAGATTGGATTTAGATGAACTAGAAATCTGGAGGGGGAGAGCCTTCCTTCCCTGAGCTCCAGGGAAATGAATTTTTGTGAGCCTCCCTCATGCCCAGGCATACTCTGAGGCAGTTGTCCCATTTCTGAGCAGACAACAGCATTTGAAGCAGAGGGCTCATCCTGCGTGTCTCAGCATCCTCTGGAGTTGGCTGGTTGTGTGTCCTGCCTCACTGTACAAGATGAGTGGACTCTGGAGCTTGAGAGCTCCCGAAATACGTTGCTGCCTCAGTCCTCGCTGACCCAACTGCTCAGTGACAAGTAAATGTCCTCTAGCCACTCTAATTTGGCTACTCTCCCTTCCCCTGCTCTGCTGGGTTTGGTGAACAGTCTCTGCTACAGTGTATGTTTCTTTTCTTTTTTTGTCGGTCATGTGGCTTGAACTCGGCCTGTGCCCTGTCCCTGAGCTCTTCAGCTCAAGGCTAGCGCTCTACCACTTGAGCCACAGCACCACTTCTGCTTTTCTGGTAGTTAATTGGAGATACGGGTCTCATGGACTTTCCTGCCCAGGCTTGCTTTGAACCACAGTCCTCACATTTTAGCCTTCTGAGTAGCTAGGATTACAAGTGTGAGCTACTGGTGCTTTGCCAGTGTATATTTCTTTAATTTGATTTTGCTGGTGTAGGAATGAGGTCAGTGTAAAAGGGAAGTTGTATTTTGTGCTGAATTCTAGAACGTCACCATTAGAAATGGTCACAGCATACATTCTCACAGTTAAGGAAAGCATTAGCAAAAAGGAAATAGAAGCATAGGAAAACAAAAGATGTGGCTGGCCGATGTGGCTGCAGGAACAATGATATTCCTTGTGTAAGCTTTTTGGGTGATTGTAAGCACAAATTTTAAAAGCTGCAGAGATGTTTACTTCATTAAACAGTAGTACTGGTTGGGAAGGTGGTAGTGGTAGATTGCTTGCCTAGCATGCATGAAGCCCTGGGTTCAGTTCTTCAGTACCACATAAATAGAAAGCAAGAGAAGCTCAGGAACAATGCCTAGGCCCTGAGTTCAAGCCCTAGGACTGGCAAAAAAAAAAACAACACAAAAAATAGTACTAGTGAATTGTCTTTAATTTTATGAAATGGATTCTATTAGAAAGGGAATTTTTTTTGTCCAGGAACCAGTGGCTCACACCTGTAATCCTAGCTACTCAGGAGACAGATCTGAGATCGCAGTTCGAAGCCAGCCTGGGCAGAAAAGTCTCCATGAGATTCCTTAATTGTTAATCTCCTTAGTTGTTACTCTCCAATTAACAACTCAAAAACCGGACATGGAACTATGACTTAAGTGGTAGAGTGCTAGCCTTGAGCACAAAGAGGTTCAGGAACAGTAGTACTGAGGCCCTGAGTTCAAGCCCCACAACCAACCAAAAAAAGCAGGGGAGTGTTTTTTCAAGAACTTATGTTTTGAGGGTACCTGAGTATCAAGGCAAGAAGCTGCAAGAGAGGGAGCAACTGTGGCTCTTAGTGCAAGTGCAAAGCCTCTGGTGTACACTTCTGTATGTAGACTGCTGTATCTTATCTTTTTTTTTTTTTTTTTTTTTTTTTTTGCCAGTCCTGAGCCTTGGACTCAGGACCTGAGCACTGTCCCTGGCTTCTTTTTGCTCTGCCACTTGAACCATAGTGCCACTTCTGGCCATTTTCTGCATATGTGGTGCTGGGGAATCGAACCCAGGGCTTCATGTATATGAGGCAAGCACTCTTGCCACTAGGCCATATTCCCAGCCCTCTCCAAGGACTTTATATGTGATATTCTAGGAGACACTGTGATTCCCTTTTTAACCTTTGAGCCGACCCTCTATCCTTTTTTTTATTTTTGCCAGGCCTGGGGCTTGAACTTAGGGCCTCGGCACTGTCCCTGAGCTTCTTTTGCTCAAAGGTAGCACTCTACCATTTAAGCCGCAGCGCCACTTGTGGCTTTTTCTGTTTATGTGGTAGTGAGGAATTAACCCAGAGCTTCACGCAGGCTAGGCAAGCATTCTACCAATGAGCCACATTCCCAGCACCAACTTGCTCCATTTTATATACTCTGTTCTTAATGCATTTCTCTTACCTTTCAGTTTCATCAATATCTTGGTTTCTTTCTCAGCTGAGATTTTGTCACGGACAGTCTGTGAGTCACCTCTGGCTTGCCGAAGAAAGTGTGGTAATGACCCCTTTAGGAGGGAAGGTGTGACATAGAATAAATGATAGGGTCTTGTGGTCCTGGCAGATAACTCTAGTTTCCTTCTTCTCCATTTGTAGGGAACACAAAGGCCATGAGAAGGTGTGTGAAGTTAACTGTAGCTTTACAGATTGCTGACTGTGAATTTCCCCCATACCTGGACATATATATTGAAGACCCACACTTGCCTCCCCCACTAGGACTCCTTCCAGGAGCCCAAGTCTACTTTAGCCAGCTGGAGAAAAGGGTTTCCAGGTGAACATCTGTGTTATGTTGGTCATACTGCTGTTCTTTTTGTGTTCTTTTGAACACTCACCCCTACTGTGCTGAGAGCATGCTTCTTTGCTATTACATTTAACTGACATGTTAGTCTGTGAGCTGTGCCTTCTACTCTCCTGAGGTATGGCAAAATTGTCCTCCCCTCCTCATTCCACCCTCTGCTTGGCTAAAGCCAGACCCAGTATGTCCCCGGGGCTGGAGGAGGAGCTAACTACGCCTATCAGCCATGACTTGCAAGTGTCAAACTCCTACTCCAATCTGATTGCTTTTCCTTCCTCATCTCTATTCTACTTGCAGATCCAACAATGTTTACTGTTGCTTCCGATCCTCCACCTATGTTCAGGTCCTGGGTTTTCCATCAGAAACAACAATCAGGTCAGTGTACATGAGTTAGTCCCTACATCTACATCCCTGCCATGTCCTTGACTGGGAATTTGCCATTAACTGTAGTCTTCTACAACCCCACTGAGAGTCTGCATTTCCTCTGGCCCAAATAAAAACTGCTAGTTGGGCACTGGTGGGTCACACCTGTGATCTTAGCTACTCAGGGGGCTGAAAATTGTGCTTTGAAGCCAGCCTGGGCGGGAAAGTCCATGAGACTTCAATTAATTACCAAAAAAATCAGAAGTGGAGCTGTGGATCAAGTTTTAGAGTGTTATTCCTGAGCAAAATAGCTCAGGCCCTGAATTCAAGCCCCAGGACTGCCACCAAAAAAAAAAAAAAAAAAAAAGCTTGCTTGCTTATAGTACCTGTTATATTACCCAGCAAGTTTTTACTCAGTTATTTCTGAAACATATCTAATGTTCTAGGTTTTTTGTTTTTGTTTTGTTTTTGCCAGTTCTGGAACCTGAACTCAGAGCCTGGCACTGTCCCTGAGCTCCTTTTGCACAAGGCTAGCACTCTCCCACTTGAGCCACAGCATCCCTTCTAGCTTTTTCTGTTTATGTGGCGCTGAGGAATCAAACCCAGTGCTTCATGCATGCTAGGCAAGAGCTTTACACTAGACCAAACTCCTGGCCCTGTAGGTTCTTGTTTATATTACTTATATGTCTATTGTGCTGATAACAAAGCTTATCCCCAAAGCCTTGCTCAGCTTTATTGGTTTCAGGCGGTGCTCTACCACTTGAGCCACACACCCAGTCCTGTATTTTGCTGGTTAATTGGAAATGGAGTCTCATGGGTAGAAGGACTTTTCTGCTCATGCTTACTTTAAACTGCAATCCTTAGGTCTCAGCCTCCTGAGTAGCTGGGATTAGAAGAGGGGTTTTTGTCTGGCTTAGATTCCTTTTTTCGTTTAGTGAGTTTTTGGCTTTTTCTTTAATGTAACTGGACTTCCTTCTATCTGGGCAGATGCCCTATTGCCTGAACCAAGCCCCATTCTAAGCTGTTAAAGGCTTTTCAGTCCAAAATGCAAATACCTCTTTCTTGGTTTATGTCTTGGTGTTCAAGCCTGAAAAATAACTGCTGACTGTTAGAGAAGGAAAATCAAAACAGAGGCAAGGGAAAGACTACAAGACTTTCAAGCGAGCCCAGGATTCACTGCTGTTCCCCTTCCAGACCTGCTGAGTCCTCCTATACTTACCCTGCTTTCAGGATTCCTGCACCTGTTCTTAGTTTTCTGAAACTAAACTACTTATTCCAGGCTGACCTCCAACTCAAGATCCTCCTGACTCAGTCTCCCGAGAGTTAAGAATTATCATGCTTGCATCTTGACCCAGCTCTTGCTCTCTCTTTCCTCAGTGCTCCCCTACCCCACATCTACCTGGCTGAACTTCTACGGGGTGGCCAAACCCCATTCCAGGCCAGTGCTTCTTGCCATGTGGTTTGTATCATCAGCCTTCAGCTCCTGTGGGTTTGTGCTCATTGTACCAGTATCTGCCCCCAGGTATTGTTCACTAGGTGTAGCATGCCCAAGGGATGTCAGGGGACCCGGAGGACTTCTCTAAGCACATTTTTCATCCTAGGGGAAGTGCAGTAGGCAAGGCCATGCCTGTCCCACTCAGGCATCTGTCAGTCAGGCCAGCCTCAGGTAGGTTACCCATTATACTGTTTACTTGTTGGACATCTTCATTGGCATAATTCCTGGCTCATGGAAATGTCTTGCTATTTTATGAACAAATGTAAAGTGAGCTAAAGACTGGAAATCATGGGGAGGGACACTTGCCTGTTGAGTCCAGGGGATTCGCTGCTTGAATTAGCTGTGCGAGTGTTCCCTCCTTCCTCTTTCTCCTAGGCTCCTGGTAGAGGACGGGACTGCTGAAGCCATGGTGACCTGCAAGAATCATCACGTGGCAGCAGCCCTAAGGCTGGGTCCTAGTGAGTGGACCTCCCTCCTAGAGTCTGTCAGAGAGCCAGGGAGCGTGGCTTTGCAATTTCGGGAACTAGGAGCACAGCTGGAGGTGAGATGGGCATGGGATGCTGGGGCTCGAAATCCCAGGTTCCTGTGGCTTTGGCTGAAGGCTGGGAGGTAGGTTCCAGTACACCCTGTGTTTTCCTTTCTAGTCTTCAGCCTCCATCCAGGAGCCCTTGACCCTCTTCCTCTGGACACTTTGCACCAGCCCCTCCGTCCTCCGCTCCATTGTGCTTTCATTTGAGCTTGAGAAGAAATCCTCTAATATCACTCCATTAGGTAAAAGTAATGCAAATAGATGGGCCCCCGGGAGGGAAAGGGATGAGGGATTGCTAGGGAATTCCTGCACTTGAAGAGAAGGGTAGATGACGACTGAAAATCATGAGTGGGTCATGTGGATTTTTTTTTTCTCTCCTCATTTTAGAATCTTCCCGGCTACAGCAGTTCCACTGTGGAGAGCTCCAGCTCCTGACTAGGGTGAATCCTAGGCTCCGTCTCGTCTGCCTTTCTATTGAGGAGCCAGAGTACCCCAGCTCTCTGGGGGCCTTTGCTTCTTCCTGAACTTCAAATGGCCTGACAGTTCTTCCTGCCTTATTGGAACTATTGTGGCCTGGGTCCTGGCGCTCTCTCTCTCTCTCTCTTTTTTTTTTTTCTGGTCATGGGGCTTGAACTCAGGGCCTGGGCACTGTCCCTGAGCTCTTCAGCTCAAGGCAAGCACTCTACCACTTGAGCCATAGTGCCACATCCAGTTTTCTGGTGGTTAATTGGAGTTAAGAGTCTCATGGACTTTCCTGCTTGGCTGGCTTTGAACTG